>NW_016165274.1:0-24664 GCF_001687245.7 Rhagoletis zephyria | reverse complement strand
TTGCGGGGGGGGGGTACGACTAAGGGGGGGTATGCCTTTCGCCTCTTGCAAGCTGCTTTTAAGAGAATTTATCTTGGCCTAGGTGGGATGGAAAATGGTATAGATGCTTATATTCTTTAAAAAGGGACGATATATCTCAAACAATTGGTGCTCCAATAGGCCATCGCCTTATAAGTAAACACGATCGGAGTGCCTTACCAACGATGTTGCAGAAGTTGCAAGAACTACGAGGCGGAGGAGACAGTTCTCCACTTTATTTGTAACTGCCCACCATTATCGAGAAGCAGATTGCGCTTTCTGTGGTATCCTATCTTTAGTGACTTTGACAAATTGGGAGATTTAAATCCGTGGTACCTGGCGATTTTCGTCAAGGATTCAATATGGCAAGGGGGAGTGAAAACTCTTACTAGTGGCCACCTGTTTTGAAACTTAATTAAAATAAAATTATATTATAAGCTAATTGAGTTACTTCTTTATAGGTTTTAATCGGAAGAGTATTGAAAAGACTTTATTTTTAAGCTACAAATGTAATTAACGAAACGAAATTAAGTGTGCAGGTTGTCCTTTGTTCAAGGTAGGTTGGTAATGAAAATGGGCGAAATCGGACTGTAAACAAGCCCACTTCCCGTACAACGGTATTTTCGAAAAATGTATATTCAGTAAATATTGGATCGACATTGTTGAAAATTAATTTGTGGAGTCGAATTTTGGTACAAAATAATATCATTAAATAATATTAATGAAATTCTTGGAAAATGGGAGTGACCTCGCCAACTTATGATGAAATGTTGTATCTCAGTAGACGCTTCGCACATCCTTACCAAACTCGGTTCAACCGAGAAATGTGTTGAAAATCTTTAAAATCGGGCAATAACCACACTCACCTCTCACTTAATAACCTTGGTACGAAAAAAAATCGTTGAAAATTATTCAAATCGGACTAAAATAACACCCACTTCCCGAATAACGGAATATTTCAGAAATACGCAACCTCCTATGCTCTAAGTTAATACTTACAACAACCTCTTGACAATAAATACAACTGCTATAGACTTTCAGGAATTGGGCGTGGCATTGCCTGAAAGTGTATCTCGGTAACTGCTTTATCGATTTCTACCAAATTTGGTTTAATTATTTCATTAATTCTAATTCTGAATATTATCGAAAACGTTTGAAATCGTTTCAAAATTATGAAAATTCAAAAAACTTTAACATGTGCACCCGAAAATTGTAAACCTTTTACTCAGAAATTTCGGGTGTGCAGTTTTGTAGCTCATTCACCTTTTAGTAGGTAAAAGTGCAAATTTCAAGATGCTAGTAAACAGCGGTGATTTTTAATAATTTTTTGTTGCATGTAGGCATTTTCTCCCGAAATTGTCAAGTATATTTTATATGGTCCCTAATCTCAATCTTAGACTAAGTCTTTATTTTTATATTTGTCTTTGTACTTTTGCCTTTCACCGCCGCCTAGCTTTACCNGTAGTTTTATATTTGTCTTTGTAGTTTTGCCTTTCACCGCCGCCTAGCTTTACCTTCATTTCTGGGTTTTCCGTTCGTCGTTGAAATCAAAAAATATTTAGAGGTCGCTCAAAGCGCTTTTCGTAGAAATGGTACAGAATTCTTAAAAATGAATAATTTTCGATCGGAAACGTTTCTCTGCAGGAGATTCCCAATAATAATACCCAATTATTTATTTAACCACCTTTTCATAGTAGCTATAATTTATAGGTCCGCGGAAACAATAAAAAATCGTTAGTATTAATACATTTATTAGGAATGAATATAGAATCCCGGGGTCCCGGACTTGTAAAGGTCTCGAAAACCCCGGTATTCTTGCCAAGTAATCCCGGGATTTTCTGGATTTGTAATTTGCACTGATGGCAATAATAAAATCTCCTTTTCTTGACCAGTATTGGTTATACTTTTTTTTTATTTATTAATTAATATTTCTTTATAAATGTCTAGTTCATTATTCATATAACACCGCGCGATAGTAAATTTTAAACACAAATATCAATATATTCGCGAAGCCCTGGGCCAAATATAGTATAATTGCGTTTTTAGTTTTTCACTCTGACGTCAGTAATTCAAAAATGATTTAAAAAATTCAGAGAAATGTGCTTAGAGAAGAAGTATGGGTATAAAATTAATGAGGAAATCCTGTAGAATTTAAACAGATTCAAGTTTCTGATGAAGAGGGGCTTGTAAATATTGAAAATGTCATTTTAAAATTTTATCCTTGAAGTTTCGCAATATTTGTTTTCGAAAAAATTATATGTTATGGGCTTATATAAACTCAATAACATCCTCGAATTTCGTTCTTCTAACTTTGTCAGCTTAAAAATTACCTATTCGTCCTTGTGAATCCAAAAAATTTTAATTTTGTTTAATTTTAAAGAAATTTCCTATTGCATTTGTTACCCATATTTTTATTCTACATTGCGTTGAATTTTTTTTAACAATTTTTGGAATTAATCATATCTTTGAAATTACAAAGTCCTTCAAAATAAATTCTGCGGTCAGAGTGAAAAAATAAAAACGCCACTTTAAATAAAAAAGTAAGTGTCAAACCCATTTATTTATTATTTATTTTATGGTAGGAGAGATTCTCAAACAACATAGAAGCAATTTTTTTCGATTCAAGTTGTTAAAAAGCAATGAATATCTAACTCCTGGGACTAATCCCGGGATACCGGGATTGTGACAACGCCATTCCGATAATCCCGGGATCGGAAAAAGCCCAAAAATTAACATCCCTAATATATATATACATACATAAATAGGAACATACCTACATATACTAATGTATGCACATATATATGGACGAACAAAAGTACTACATGGCATTATGTGATTTGTACGAGAAATGAAAACAAAACTTGTTTATATTTATGAGCTACATATGTACATATTTGCCGGCGCTTGTCTTATCAAGCATTTCTCCCCACCTGCGACGCCCAGTGTGAGCGGTGTCCCATTGATTACGCAAATACACAAATGTTTATTTTTGTATGCACTTTTTTATGTACTTCAGACATACATAGGCACAGAGGCGTTTCATGCGATTGGCGGGCCTGGCGGATATCATACGCCCTGTTATTATTTTCATAAGTTACAAAGTTATTACTTCGACCTATGCATAAAAATGATACGATCAATCACTTATTCTCAATAGTGCCCCATGGAAAAGAAAACCCAATCTTTTTTTTTTGAAAACCATTTTTTTGGTTGGATCGCCGACATAAAAATATTTCACAGCTGATCTCAATCAACATGATTCAATAGCAAAAAGGGTTGATAAATATTGACTGTCGTTTACAAAAAGTTGCATTCGAAAAGATATGATAACCAAAATAAAGTCAGCTATTCCCATGTCGAGAAAAATTCATTTTCGAATCCATCAATGTAATTTGTGGCAATCTAATAACAGTAGTTGTTCGTGAAGAGAAAGCTATAGTGTAACTGTAGGAAGCTTCAAAATTGTCTTCGATTTACATATGTATGTCTACATATGTATATCGCCCGCAGAGCGAAGGGTCTGTTTAGAAAAGCTCAAATACGCTTACAAGGTTGACATTGATCATTTGATAAATTTGAGCAATTTCTATTTGCAAATTCGGGCCTCATGATTGCTTTCGGCAGAGGCACGGGCTTTCTTGATGTGAGTACGAGTATATGCATACATTTACTTTGCTTGAGAACTTATTATCAAACAATTAATGTCTTATATGTATGTACCTACTATATGTAGCTAACAGTGCGGCAAAGTCGAGCAGCTCTTGCACTTATACTCGCAAATATACTTTTACCTTCGTGTTGATTAGTGACAGAGGGGTTTGGACCATTTATGCATATGTAAGTAGTATATAGGAATGCAAATGTTCATGAGTATTTATACATATGTATGTAACGTACCTGCCAGGCATCTCAATCTTCCAATGCGCCACACTGTGACTTAATTTGAAAAATATGTATTCCTAAGGTTAGTCGGAAAACAAACGCAGAAGTGTTTAGTATCATAATCGGGACGTGTCTACATTGTAAAAATGGAATATTTAAGCACTGAATGTGCTGCACGGTCCGCAGGACCTGCAAACACTCTAATGACTTTGCTGCTACAAACATTAATATCGCGATATTGTGGATTAAGCGATCATGATCGTTGGCCGCACGATTATGGCGCACGCATTGAAACAGATGGTGAGTAAGGTAGTGGTGTTTGGAGCGAAATTCAAATAAAAAATAAACAAGTGAGTGTAAAGAAAATTGGTGTCTGAATTGGTGTCTGCACGAATGAATAAAATATTTTTAATGAACTGAACTTTTTCGCGTGGAGAATTCAGAGAAAATTCTTAAAGCTGAATAGAGCGCTGAAAGAAAGAAAAGCTAGCCAAAGAAAATCGTGCGGAGAACTCTCTGATTTGACTTGTCAAAGAAGTGTGACGCAGTCAACCAATTAGTCGACTAATAAAGTCATCAATTAGTAAATTCACGAAACTAAAATTATAAAAAAAAAACGAGAATTCAATAAAATGCTTTCGTCTTTTCGCTTATTTTGATTTGCATATTCTGAAACTGACACAGCCACGAACATGGTCTCATCGATTTCTTACACCGATTTCACATTATGGGCGATTGATGGTAAATGACCATTTCTCGTTTCCTTACTGCAAACTACTGAATCCCCTGAGACCATATTCCTGACAAGCACCAAGGCTGTCGGACGGTCATTTAACACAAAGCTCGGGGACACAGTTATACCCAGCGTGAATAGTACAAAAAACTAAGGCCGACATTCTAGATAGCCGTGCCTCATTTGTTACACAGCACTTGAGGCAAATAAAACTAAACTCTTTTGCCCATAAACAAGGCGAATAGTTGATGGATTTTCAATTAAGCAGCGCCAATATGGGCTTCTATAAGGAATACAACGGCNCAACATAGAAGCAATTTTTTTCGATTCAAGTTGTTAAAAAGCAATGAATATCTAACTCCTGGGACTAATCCCGGGATACCGGGATTGTGACAACGCCATTCCGATAATCCCGGGATCGGAAAAAGCCCAAAAATTAACATCCCTAATATATATATACATACATAAATAGGAACATACCTACATATACTAATGTATGCACATATATATGGACGAACAAAAGTACTACATGGCATTATGTGATTTGTACGAGAAATGAAAACAAAACTTGTTTATATTTATGAGCTACATATGTACATATTTGCCGGCGCTTGTCTTATCAAGCATTTCTCCCCACCTGCGACGCCCAGTGTGAGCGGTGTCCCATTGATTACGCAAATACACAAATGTTTATTTTTGTATGCACTTTTTTATGTACTTCAGACATACATAGGCACAGAGGCGTTTCATGCGATTGGCGGGCCTGGCGGATATCATACGCCCTGTTATTATTTTCATAAGTTACAAAGTTATTACTTCGACCTATGCATAAAAATGATACGATCAATCACTTATTCTCAATAGTGCCCCATGGAAAAGAAAACCCAATCTTTTTTTTTTNGGAATATTTAAGCACTGAATGTGCTGCACGGTCCGCAGGACCTGCAAACACTCTAATGACTTTGCTGCTACAAACATTAATATCGCGATATTGTGGATTAAGCGATCATGATCGTTGGCCGCACGATTATGGCGCACGCATTGAAACAGATGGTGAGTAAGGTAGTGGTGTTTGGAGGGAAATTCAAATAAAAAATAAACAAGTGAGTGTAAAGAAAATTGGTGTCTGAATTGGTGTCTGCACGAATGAATAAAATATTTTTAATGAACTGAACTTTTTCGCGTGGAGAATTCAGAGAAAATTCTTAAAGCTGAATAGAGCGCTGAAAGAAAGAAAAGCTAGCCAAAGAAAATCGTGCGGAGAACTCTCTGATTTGACTTGTCAAAGAAGTGTGACGCAGTCAACCAATTAGTCGACTAATAAAGTCATCAATTAGTAAATTCACGAAACTAAAATTATAAAAAAAAAACGAGAATTCAATAAAATGCTTTCGTCTTTTCGCTTATTTTGATTTGCATATTCTGAAACTGACACAGCCACGAACATGGTCTCATCGATTTCTTACACCGATTTCACATTATGGGCGATTGATGGTAAATGACCATTTCTCGTTTCCTTACTGCAAACTACTGAATCCCCTGAGACCATATTCCTGACAAGCACCAAGGCTGTCGGACGGTCATTTAACACAAAGCTCGGGGACACAGTTATACCCAGCGTGAATAGTACAAAAAACTAAGGCCGACATTCTAGATAGCCGTGCCTCATTTGTTACACAGCACTTGAGGCAAATAAAACTAAACTCTTTTGCCCATAAACAAGGCGAATAGTTGATGTATTTTCAATTAAGCAGCGCCAATATGGGCTTCTATAAGGAATACAACGGCGAAAGTCCAATCTCCACAATGAGATGAAAAACGTTGTAACATGTTGCTATCACAGGGATCATTCGGTCTATTAATCGACGTAGACCCTACACGAGACAACCCTCGAATGCAGCTGGCTGCTGACCGCCACGGAGCGTCATTCTAGAGGATACGTCATCAATTTCATTATGTTTTGCCCTCTCAATCACCACCTGTTAACGACGGAGAGCTAAATCTGCCCAGAGCGCAAAATAAACCTGTTAAAAACAAAAATTGATTTGGGTGTTGTTACGGGCCGGCTAGAAAAGAAATATGTACACTAGGGCGGGTCAATTATTTTTACTATGCCAAACTGAGAAAATAGGTTTCAAAGAAAATGTGAAAAGTTTCACAGTTGCGCCCTCTGGACGAAGTTTTAAGAAAAAGAGAACTGCCGAAATGGATTCCTCATAACAAAAAACCCCTTATAGCATGGTTTTATGCAAAATTTAAGCACTTCTTAACGACAACACAGCAAAATGCTAAGAAACCTATTAACGCAATTTGGCAAACTCCAAATTGATTTAAGACTTATGTTTTCTTCGGAAAATTTGCTTAGAATTACACGTAGAATCCTTCTATGCTATACGCGCATGGTCGAAAAAATCTCCCGTACAAATTTACCCGCCCTAATGTACATTGTTGAAACATCCCCTCTGTAAGTGTTCAAAATTTATTGGATTACTTAGTTACGAGTTTTTTTGGTGGTGCGATCTAATGTACATACATACATAGATGCATATATTTTAATTAGTATTAACCAAGTAAAGCTTTCTTTAATTAATACATTCTAGAACAACATGTTAAACAACAAGTACGTGCGAGCAATCGCTGCTGTTGATAGTAGAAAAAGTATACAAACAATAAATTTAAATAACTGTATTACGTCTCTAGGTCGAAAAACAGTTAAAGGCCCATTATTTTGCAAATGCTGACATTAAAAAATACCCGTACCCGTACGTTCATAAAAATGTTTATTATGTTTGTTTTCACATGGCATTTTTTCAATGGTACACACTTCTTGTCATTTAAATGCTAAGTGGAAATTCGGCATAATGAATTTTTTTTTCAAATTCATACACTGAGACAAAAGTTTAGTTACGTCCAATTAAAATATTTCTCTCAAGACAATTAATTTTAACGGAGAAATTACTATGATGTCAATAAAAATTGATAGTTTTTTACTATACATAATACATATTCTTGATTGTCTCGGGAGGCGATTTAATCAAATAATTGATTTTCTAAATTTCCTAAATTAGATTCTCAATGAAGTAAAACATTTCAATATACGCAGATATAGATGTACGCTATCCGATTGGAAGAGCTCGATTTGAACTCTCTAATAGAGTCAAACACCTGAACCTAAATCTAGATGGGAAGCAGTCCCGGAAGATTAACATTGGGTACAGGGTGGAAAATACATCATTTGGGTTATAAGCACTGCTGCCAGAAGGGCAGAGAAAAGAGATAGAGCCCCTCTCCAATTTTTTGGGCATATGATATTTTAGCTAAGAGTATAACAAATTCTCAATTGAGATTAGTCTTGCGTTTGAGAAATTCTACATTGTTTAGTTTTAAATCTGAAGCTTGTACAACGTAACACTCAAGCTCTAAACGTAGCTTTTAAGGTACTGTCCATTCATCAACATTGCAGGCAAAGCCACATCAGCGCTGTCTGAGTTCAGACATAGAAACAGTGAGTGTTTATCTCATTAAGGATTTGGATACATGGTTCTGATAACACAGTTAACTGTGTGGCTAGACTGGCTCCAGCAGCCTTTTCTCTGCTCACATGGCTCGAGGAATGAGTTAATGGTAATACGCAGTTGGAGGGAACGACCACTCAACTTGCACACGGACGAGACCGAAGCGTTGTTGGAGGGGTGTTTTGTCAGAATTTCGCCACCATGCTTAATTTTCCGGCTTCAGCCGACTGCCGTGTCTTCCAAGCAGAGGTATCTGTAATTAAGGAAGAAGGCTGTTGAGTCTATGTTGCCGATGGAGAAGGTAAAATCGAATGAGGTTTTTGGCGCGTCCTCTTTAGATTACATTTAATTTCTTCCTCGTCAGGCTCATAATATGCCACAACACCATTACCCGAAACTGCGGGGTATGAATGCTATTTATAATATGTGGACTACTCAATTAAGTGCAGTGAGAGTTCGACGAAAACCAAGACATTTCCAATTGCAATGGCCTTAAAACCGCTTGCACAACTTTGTTCTTAGACCTTTTACCTATAGCAGAAATTTGAACTTTGACGAAATACATAATTCAGAGCTTCGATCTTTGTGTTAGTCGTAGCTTTGGGATTAGCTGGTTATCAGAAAGGACATTTACCCAGAAGATAATTTAGGTAGGCCTTGTTAAGTAAAGCCATTCTAAGAGGCCTACCCAAGAAGGGCTGAAAAAAGTGCTTGCTTGCATGCCTTCTAGAAGAGATTATCCATTTACAATTTACGCGAATGCATATATCTATATTATTTAGCATTAAAAATGAATTTCAATAAACATATTAAGTTGCAATAACACATATTTGATATAAACCTTAACCAAATACTTCATATATGTATGAATTTTATAAATTAAAGAAGCAACTTTAAAAGAACTCCTCCAAAAGGCCCACTGAAATGGGTTTTTTGAAAATTTTAAACACTCAAGGCATTTCTGATAGCTACATGACCGATAAGGTAATCAAATTTTGCTAAAAACCCCCTAGAATTTATTTATCAAAAATAATGTTGTTATTGAAAATGTTCCATTCTTCAGATATGCCCATTGATAAACCATTTCTGGATTCAATATAAATCTACTACAAATGCATTTTTTAAATCTTAAGTACCTACGTTAATGTACACGCATAAATATATTTGATTGAAAATGCGAATACTCGTTAAACATATTTATGCAAATATTACCTAGTAGATACACCGTTACTAAGCAAACCGCTGTAGAAATTTGGAACGGAAATTTTTCCTTCGAGAATATAATTGCAAGGAATCCAAAAACTCCAACAAGTACCGTAAGCACCGCGAGATAAGAAGCCTACACCTCCATTATGCCGGCGCTAAATTGTTGACAGTTGCTACTGAAGTAAATATTTACGCTGTTTTTGCACAAAATGATAACAACATATGTAGTAGTTCCATAATCAAGTTGCATGCAAAAGCTAGGTGCACCGAGATAAGGGCTTTATAAAATCTATAAAAAGCTGCAGCAATAAATATAAACATACATATATAAAAATATTTTTACCCTGAAATAAAGAACGAGAAACGAACGAGAATAATGAATAAATACCTTCGTTGTGAACTTGAAATGCACTTCAAAACTTAGCGTANTGGCTGCTGACCGCCACGGAGCGTCATTCTAGAGGATACGTCATCAATTTCATTATGTTTTGCCCTCTCAATCACCACCTGTTAACGACGGAGAGCTAAATCTGCCCAGAGCGCAAAATAAACCTGTTAAAAACAAAAATTGATTTGGGTGTTGTTACGGGCCGGCTAGAAAAGAAATATGTACACTAGGGCGGGTCAATTATTTTTACTATGCCAAACTGAGAAAATAGGTTTCAAAGAAAATGTGAAAAGTTTCACAGTTGCGCCCTCTGGACGAAGTTTTAAGAAAAAGAGAACTGCCGAAATGGATTCCTCATAACAAAAAACCCCTTATAGCATGGTTTTATGCAAAATTTAAGCACTTCTTAACGACAACACAGCAAAATGCTAAGAAACCTATTAACGCAATTTGGCAAACTCCAAATTGATTTAAGACTTATGTTTTCTTCGGAAAATTTGCTTAGAATTACACGTAGAATCCTTCTATGCTATACGCGCATGGTCGAAAAAATCTCCCGTACAAATTTACCCGCCCTAATGTACATTGTTGAAACATCCCCTCTGTAAGTGTTCAAAATTTATTGGATTACTTAGTTACGAGTTTTTTTGGTGGTGCGATCTAATGTACATACATACATAGATGCATATATTTTAATTAGTATTAACCAAGTAAAGCTTTCTTTAATTAATACATTCTAGAACAACATGTTAAACAACAAGTACGTGCGAGCAATCGCTGCTGTTGATAGTAGAAAAAGTATACAAACAATAAATTTAAATAACTGTATTACGTCTCTAGGTCGAAAAACAGTTAAAGGCCCATTATTTTGCAAATGCTGACATTAAAAAATACCCGTACCCGTACGTTCATAAAAATGTTTATTATGTTTGTTTTCACATGGCATTTTTTCAATGGTACACACTTCTTGTCATTTAAATGCTAAGTGGAAATTCGGCATAATGAATTTTTTTTTCAAATTCATACACTGAGACAAAAGTTTAGTTACGTCCAATTAAAATATTTCTCTCAAGACAATTAATTTTAACGGAGAAATTACTATGATGTCAATAAAAATTGATAGTTTTTTACTATACATAATACATATTCTTGATTGTCTCGGGAGGCGATTTAATCAAATAATTGATTTTCTAAATTTCCTAAATTAGATTCTCAATGAAGTAAAACATTTCAATATACGCAGATATAGATGTACGCTATCCGATTGGAAGAGCTCGATTTGAACTCTCTAATAGAGTCAAACACCTGAACCTAAATCTAGATGGGAAGCAGTCCCGGAAGATTAACATTGGGTACAGGGTGGAAAATACATCATTTGGGTTATAAGCACTGCTGCCAGAAGGGCAGAGAAAAGAGATAGAGCCCCTCTCCAATTTTTTGGGCATATGATATTTTAGCTAAGAGTATAACAAATTCTCAATTGAGATTAGTCTTGCGTTTGAGAAATTCTACATTGTTTAGTTTTAAATCTGAAGCTTGTACAACGTAACACTCAAGCTCTAAACGTAGCTTTTAAGGTACTGTCCATTCATCAACATTGCAGGCAAAGCCACATCAGCGCTGTCTGAGTTCAGACATAGAAACAGTGAGTGTTTATCTCATTAAGGATTTGGATACATGGTTCTGATAACACAGTTAACTGTGTGGCTAGACTGGCTCCAGCAGCCTTTTCTCTGCTCACATGGCTCGAGGAATGAGTTAATGGTAATACGCAGTTGGAGGGAACGACCACTCAACTTGCACACGGACGAGACCGAAGCGTTGTTGGAGGGGTGTTTTGTCAGAATTTCGCCACCATGCTTAATTTTCCGGCTTCAGCCGACTGCCGTGTCTTCCAAGCAGAGGTATCTGTAATTAAGGAAGAAGGCTGTTGAGTCTATGTTGCCGATGGAGAAGGTAAAATCGAATGAGGTTTTTGGCGCGTCCTCTTTAGATTACATTTAATTTCTTCCTCGTCAGGCTCATAATATGCCACAACACCATTACCCGAAACTGCGGGGTATGAATGCTATTTATAATATGTGGACTACTCAATTAAGTGCAGTGAGAGTTCGACGAAAACCAAGACATTTCCAATTGCAATGGCCTTAAAACCGCTTGCACAACTTTGTTCTTAGACCTTTTACCTATAGCAGAAATTTGAACTTTGACGAAATACATAATTCAGAGCTTCGATCTTTGTGTTAGTCGTAGCTTTGGGATTAGCTGGTTATCAGAAAGGACATTTACCCAGAAGATAATTTAGGTAGGCCTTGTTAAGTAAAGCCATTCTAAGAGGCCTACCCAAGAAGGGCTGAAAAAAGTGCTTGCTTGCATGCCTTCTAGAAGAGATTATCCATTTACAATTTACGCGAATGCATATATCTATATTATTTAGCATTAAAAATGAATTTCAATAAACATATTAAGTTGCAATAACACATATTTGATATAAACCTTAACCAAATACTTCATATATGTATGAATTTTATAAATTAAAGAAGCAACTTTAAAAGAACTCCTCCAAAAGGCCCACTGAAATGGGTTTTTTGAAAATTTTAAACACTCAAGGCATTTCTGATAGCTACATGACCGATAAGGTAATCAAATTTTGCTAAAAACCCCCTAGAATTTATTTATCAAAAATAATGTTGTTATTGAAAATGTTCCATTCTTCAGATATGCCCATTGATAAACCATTTCTGGATTCAATATAAATCTACTACAAATGCATTTTTTAAATCTTAAGTACCTACGTTAATGTACACGCATAAATATATTTGATTGAAAATGCGAATACTCGTTAAACATATTTATGCAAATATTACCTAGTAGATACACCGTTACTAAGCAAACCGCTGTAGAAATTTGGAACGGAAATTTTTCCTTCGAGAATATAATTGCAAGGAATCCAAAAACTCCAACAAGTACCGTAAGCACCGCGAGATAAGAAGCCTACACCTCCATTATGCCGGCGCTAAATTGTTGACAGTTGCTACTGAAGTAAATATTTACGCTGTTTTTGCACAAAATGATAACAACATATGTAGTAGTTCCATAATCAAGTTGCATGCAAAAGCTAGGTGCACCGAGATAAGGGCTTTATAAAATCTATAAAAAGCTGCAGCAATAAATATAAACATACATATATAAAAATATTTTTACTTTGAAATAAAGAACGAGAAACGAACGAACGAGAATAAATACCTTCGTTGTGAACTTGAAATGCACTTCAAAACTTAGCGTATCTCAAAGTAACGGTAACTGATAATCAAATCTTGTTTTATTTCCTTCAGGTATTGATAACTACGACTTCATTGTTGTTGGCTCGGGTTCGGCAGGAGCTGTTGTTGCTGGCAGACTTAGTGAAAACCCTAACTGGAAAGTTTTATTGCTAGAGGCAGGCGGTGATCCCCCCATCGAAACAGAGGTAAGTCAAATAGAAAAAAAATACTTTTGTGGGTTTTTAGAAACACTTTCTTCCATTCACCCTTAATTCAGTTTGTTGGATGGCACATCACTACGCAGTTCACCAACTGGGATTGGCAGTACCATGCCGAACCGAATGGCAAAGCTTGCATGGCTATGGAGGGAGGCAAATGTCATTGGCCGCGTGGCAAGATGTTGGGCGGTACTAATGGCATGAATGCAATNTTATAAAAATATTTTTACTTTGAAATAAAGAACGAGAAACGAACGAACGAGAATAAATACCTTCGTTGTGAACTTGAAATGCACTTCAAAACTTAGCGTATCTCAAAGTAACGGTAACTGATAATCAAATCTTGTTTTATTTCCTTCAGGTATTGATAACTACGACTTCATTGTTGTTGGCTCGGGTTCGGCAGGAGCTGTTGTTGCTGGCAGACTTAGTGAAAACCCTAACTGGAAAGTTTTATTGCTAGAGGCAGGCGGTGATCCCCCCATCGAAACAGAGGTAAGTCAAATAGAAAAAAAATACATTTGTGGGTTTTTAGAAACACTTTCTTCCATTCACCCTTAATTCAGTTTGTTGGATGGCACATCACTACGCAGTTCACCAACTGGGATTGGCAGTACCATGCCGAACCGAATGGCAAAGCTTGCATGGCTATGGAGGGAGGCAAATGTCATTGGCCGCGTGGCAAGATGTTGGGCGGTACTAATGGCATGAATGCAATGATCTATGCGCGCGGCACACGAGGCGACTTCGATGACTGGCGTGATCGTGGCAATCCCACTTGGGGCTACGACGATGTGTTGGAATATTTCCGCAAAGCGGAAGACTTACGTTCGACCAGCAAAGACTTCAAGGAGGGTGATTTTGGCAAAGGCGGCCCTATGGGCTTGAATCGCTATCTCTCGGACAACGAGTTTCGCACTACGATACGCGAAGGTATGGCTGAAATGGGTTATGGCAGTTCGCCGTCGTTTAGCGAAGGATCTTGGGTGGGACAGATAGATATTTTAGGCACACAAGACGGCGGTCGTCGTATTACCACAGCGCATTCGCACTTGCCTAAAGAAAGAAAGAATTTGCATGTTATTCGACATGCACATGTCAAGCGCGTGAACTTCGATGAGCAAAATCGCGCAACCGGCGTTACGTTTGTGCTGAAGGGCCAAAAGGAATATGAGGTAGGCGCTAAGAAGGAAGTGGTGCTCGCCGCTGGAGCGATTGGCACGCCACAAATTTTAATGCTGTCGGGTAAGTCTTCGAAGTACTATAGCAACCACATTACTTTTAAATAAACATCACTCTTTGTTCTAGGTGTTGGCCCCAAAAATCACTTAAAAAAGATTGGCATACCAGTCGTGTTGGATCTGCCAGTTGGCGAGAATCTGAAGGATCATGCCAGCTTGCCGGTTATATTCCAAATCGATAAATCCACCGCACGCAAGCCCACCGATGAGGAGCTCGTTGATGCCATGTACAACCTGCTGATGGGTCGCTACAGCAAGCTATTGCACCATGAAGCCACAGCGCTGACGGGTTTCATTAACACCACTTCGCTGCATGGTCCATACCCCGACATTCAAACCACAAACTTCTTTAGTTTGATGCAGAGCCCTGAGCTAAAGGGTTATGTGGCTGCTACAGGCTTCAATGAGCGCGTTGCCAAATCCATACTCTCAGCCAACGAGCACAGCAATACATACATCACTTATCTGCTGCACCTGAAACCCTTCTCCGTAGGTCATTTGGAGCTAAGCAGCGCCAACTATCTGGATAAACCGAAAATCTATCCCAACTATATGTCCGATGAACGTGATGTACATACATATATACGCGCGTTGAACATTTACTCTAAACTCCCGGAAACAAAAGCGTTCAAAAAACGCGAAGCAGTTCTGCATAAAATCGATCTGGAGGCATGTAATGCTTTGCCTTATAGATCGGACGACTACTGGCGATGCTATATCAGTCACATGACTACGACAGTGTACCATCCAGTAGGTACAGCAAAAATGGGTCCTTACGGTGACGCCACAGCTGTGGTGGACTGGCGACTTCGGGTACATGGAGCGAAAAATCTTCGTGTTATTGATGGTAGTATTATGCCCGACATTGTGGGTGCGAATACAAATGCAGCCATTATTATGATTGGCGAGAAGGGTGCTGATATGATTAAGGAAGACTGGGCTGAGAAGCACACCGAGTTGTAGGACAGTGATAATATTATGTGTGTAAATAAATGTTTTTTTGTAAAAAATCGTTCACTCTGTAGTGGCAATGAATTGGAAATCGCTCAAAATGGAGGAATATATTTATTTTAGTAATAAGTCCTACATCGCTCAGCCATCAAGTGCGCACCTGTAAAGTGGTAAGATTTAAAAGGGGAGGATTATCTCAGCGCTAGTCGCAGCGGTTTGCGACAGTCGAAAAAAATACATGCGGCATCCTTTTGTGGTTTCCCAAAATATGGACATACTTGGGCCACTGTTATTGATCCTTAGTGATATCACTGCGAACGGTAACTGCTAAGCTAAGGTGAAAAACTCTGCATGCCAAAAACGAGGTTCAATGACGGCAGATGTAAGTTGTGGAGAGCTCATCAGTACCAGTTTAAAAGTAGGATTAAGGTTAGTTAGACTGTAAATTCGCAAACGCTGGGTGTTCTAGAGAAAGAGTTGGGGTGGTTCCCCCTCATGGTTCTGGAAGCAGCCAGTGAAGAACCGTTTTATTACTTAATGTCATAGCGTGAATACACATCGTTCAGTGTCAAATTGACGTAGCGTTGACGCTTTTCTTTAGGTATGGCACTACGGCGCTAACGCTAGGCTATGGCAGTATGATCAACTGAGGGACTGGTACCCATTAGCCTGACTAGGAAATAATCAGACTCGACAGATCGGTCTGATATTACCGTACTAATTTAGAGCGCTGCAGAAGTGAGTCCAAAGCCCGGATTGTCGCTTGTTTGGCAGTTTAGATGCTTACATCCCTTTCCGACGACCCGTAGCTAAGCAGCCAGTTGCCTCTAAGTTCGAATGCAGCTGCAATGCTTCCAATTTACAGCGGGCCCGCAGTCTCCAGGCTATTCAGTTACCGATACTCATGTACAATTGGATGAAATCAAATTTATACATCATTAAATGAGCAACATCATCCGCGTAGGCAATCACTGGGCAGTCTTTAATTGCCAGCTCCTAGCAGACTATTTACGTGCACAACCAAAAACAGATGTGAGAGAACACCAAACTCTGGCGTGCCCATGTTTACCCTACAAATGTACATTCCAACCGTTGTCAAAAAGTAAGCCCATATAGCTTAATTAAACCGCCACAATTAAGCCTTTATGTATGCGGGCTTCCTTTATTGATTTCATGATCGTGTGTAGAGTAGGGATGTCGGAAAAACATCGATGCATCGAAAATATCGATGTTTTGCTTCGATGCATCGAAAATTTTCCACTCGATGTATAAATAGTCGATGTATCGATGCATCGATGTATCGATGTTTTTTGAAAACTGACATATACGGTACATTGAACCGTCAATCCAGTTTTTCAATTGTTCAAAACAAAGAAGTGACTTTGGCCAAAAAATTTAAATGGCTGCAAGAAGTTCCGTTAGAAACATAATTAGCTCAGTTGCAGTAATTTATTTCAAATTTTCTACAATTTTGCTAATAACATATTTTGTTGTGAAACATTATCTGAAAATTCATATGCAAATCGATGCATCGATGTATGCCCTTCGATGCATCGAAAAATATCGATGTACATTTCGATGCATCGAATCAAAGAAAAACATCGATGTATTTTTGCCACTAACATCCCTAGTGTAGAGTCGCCTCGATCGACCTGCTCTTAACGTAATGCATGTTGGGCTCCTGACACACCATCACGAGGAAGATTGTTTCTAATATGCAGAAATAACAGCCTATACAGGGTTTTAGGCAGAAACGACTAAAGACTGATGGGTTAAAAATCTTTGTAAGAGATGTGAGATATTATCTTTGATCCAGTACTCCATGAACTCACAGAATTTACCCGAACTTGCAGGAAGTTACAGGAAAAATTATCCCGTACTCCAAAATCCAGTAAATTAGAGTAATTTTTGGAGAGTTGTGTAGAGAATCAAGTTGCAAGATTTTAACCGAACTTTTTTTTTCTGGTAAAATCATGAAAAGTTTCAAGCGACGATTGGTTGACGTTTTTACGGGAAAAATGCCTCTTTTGTTCCCGTACTTTTTGTTGTTACTCACTTTTTACTCTCACTTCAGAAAGTAATTTTGCTGTTTGACATTTTTACAGGATTTTTAAACGAAAAGTATTGGATCAGAGCTATTCTTTCAATTTGATCTAACCTAGCTTTTTCGTCATAATTTGCATGCCGTTGTCTATTTACGTATAAATTGGGATACTAATTCAAGATGCTTGGTAGCGCTGCCTTTATATTTGGGTGTATTTTATTTTAAAAGGCACTGCACAAAAGCTGTTCACACGCTGTTAGCAAGAACACAAACCATTAATACATGGCCACTCAAACTAGGTTTGATACTTTCAATCTTTGTTGCCGTTATGAATGTATACTTTGGGAGCCATTATCTGGAAAGAAAAAGCTGTGTGTGCACTGAGCAGAAGTAGAGATTGACCTTTGAACACATTACTTTGGACTACATGTGAGCTGCCAGAATGTTTGGTTCCAGGTGTAAGAAAAAAATTATATTACTAATTGGCTCATTTAACGTAGAATTTCGTTTACTTTTAGAAACTTAAGTATTGGCAGAGCTTGTCTTTAAGCTAATTTTCCCCTGAAGAATGTCTAAATAGAAAAATTTTCAGAAAATAAGAACAAATAATCACTTTGGAGGATATCATACCCCAAACAACAATTTTGTATAAATGTTTCCTTGCAATTTACTAAATATGATGGAAATTAAGCAAACTTCAAAATTGTGCTATTTTGAATAGATTTTTAAGTTTGAGAAATTACGTCCTTGAACAGAAAATAATCGCTAGTATGGGGCTGCCCGACGTTCTGGTTTTCCAAGATTTGTCCTGATTTAGACAAATTGTTCTGGTGTCCTGATCCACACTTAAATTGTCCTGGTTTTTTAATGAAGGTCAATGCAGACACTCCTCTAATTTTTAGCAAATTTTTTCTATTGAAAAGGGTTAAGCTTTCTGTCATTAGAAGTCGAAAATTTGAAATCGAAACGTTTTTTCTAACATGTTAAATATCTGGCAGTGATGGAAAAGTAGGCACAATAGTGCCATTTTTTGCATTTTCATTTTCAGAGGCACTTTTGGCACAATTATAAATTATAGAAATTTGACATGATATGCCAGTATATAACAAAAATCACATACTAAATTATAGATTCAAAAATTACAACAAGTAAAAAATTAACAGCACTTAAATTAAAAAAGGCCGTGGAAAATATTATGTGGCAACTCTTGACAAAACGCTGAATTCTATTCAGAATACGCAGTACGAAAAGTAAGATTTCGCAACAAAAAAAAATTTAATTCAGAATTTTTAGATATGTAATTTTATAGTCCATTAAATATTGATACGTTTTTTTGCTGGTGGCATGCATTTTCATGAGTTTAAAAAATTTTCGAACACACTTTATCTGGAGGAAAATGTGTGTAATCGTAAGCCTGGAATCTCTCAAAAAATTCTGAATTAAAAGTTCCTTATTATGAAAACATGCTGAATTTTTATACTCTTTGAACAAAGTTTGAAATGTCGATTTGTCTAAGAGAATCCTTCATCAAAGTGATTTACTGTACTAATTTATTGAATTACTGATTGTTACATTACTTCAGTATGTTTTAAAAATACTATTTCTAAAAATATATTGTTCTTAAAAGGCCTTATAAGAAAGCAGTTTTAATTTTGTGGCACTTTCATCTCCCTTTCGGCACTATTTTTGATGATCATTAGGCACATTTTGAAATTTTGATATTCCATCCCTGATATTTGGTGAGTTTACCTTCTTCGTAGGACGTCTTTTGAATAAGTTCTTTGAAAGTTTTTATTAATTCATAAAACTCATACCAAATAGTTTTATTTAGACTTAAAATGCTTACTGAATCTTATTTGTGATGCTAAGTAATATAAAAACATATTCTTAAGTACATTCGCGTAAATTGTAAATAGGAAACACCTTTCTTGGAAGCATCAAGGGAAGCACTTTTTCAGTCTTTGTTGCGTAAGTCTTTATAATGGCTTCACTTAAGGCATCAAACCTAAATTATATTCAGGTTATGCCTATACAAAATGGCAAAAATGATCATGAAGAGAGTTGTAGGATATGGGGAACTTTGCTAATGGTGGTAAGACAAACATTCCAGACCACGTTAAAGGCGCCGCCTTTTCCAAGTTACGTCATCGTCACGAGAAATTGTTCTTTTGTGATAAAAAAAAATTCAGAACTTGAGCGTGTCATCATCACCAATTATTCAGCTCTACGGATTGTGCCACAAAACTGCATTGGTTATAACATCAGAACCATAGCAACTGAACTTATAGGGAATATATTGGCACCATATTCACTTGTATCTTCGTTTTTCATTGGGTTGATAAGTGTCCTGGTCGATGGGTCAAGGATTATGGTAGCCCTACCCTGCAGGGAAAGCCCCGAACTAGTGAACCAAATTTTTAGTTCTGTATTAGATCTAGATAGTAATTAATCATAGTTTGGTAATACAAAAAAAAATTGTTATTAATATTCTAACATCTTGGGAACTTCCGGCATGTAACCAATAACAGCAAGCACCTCTACACACTCACCTACAGCTAAAGTAAAAATTGTTTTCAAATTCTCCGTATGAATTAAACTGATTCAAACAAGTTTGATTTAAAATTGAAAACATATTTCCTTGAAAATAAAATAATAATAAATGAGGCGCATCCCCTCGTGCGGATAGGGGAATGCCCAGTAGAAATACAGGGGAGGCGGGAAATAAAATACAGCCCGTGGATCAAAACTGGTAAATGCAGTGAAAAGGGTAATCTCTGTACGTGCTTGCTTACTATTGATAGTATCAACCCATTTCATATGTTTTTCTAAATCCATTTATTTTTCGTTATCTTGATCTTATAAATTTGTTTATTTTAGCGGCTCACGGTTGCATTTTGGTATCGAGAAATATTCACTCGTCGTGTAAAAAAAGCGATTTCATAAATTTTCCCTGCAATTCGCCTTTCGGAAATAAAAAACATTCTTTCGAAAGGCACTTTACATGCAAGGTGCCACTGCTCATGCAACTGATTTCTGAAATTTTTCAATTTGACAGTCTACTGCATTGCCCGGTCTGACACGCTCTTAAGACGGCAATGTAACCCTGCTATTCCCACGCTCAAAATAAAAAATTAAGCTTTTAGAAATAATGCCATGAACCAACTAAACAGATCACCCAGCACGGCAACCGCGTATTTGTAATTGCATTTGAAAAAAAAAAAAAAAAAGTTGATAATGTAATTTTTTAATCGGTTGTTTCATTCATACACATGGTTTCATTCCGTTTCATTCACATGGCGGCGAAAAAATGACGTCGCTGCGAAAAAGAATACTTGTTTCTCGCACACCGTCCTGGGTGATCTTTATTCGTTCGTTCATAAAATAATGCTGCCAAATTTTGTTCTGTTTGAACCAATACGTGCTAAAGTCAAAAGCGCTAGGAAAGAGAATACGCTATCAATAAAACGATAGTGGCGATAGTACTAAAACTATCGATAGTATCGTCGATAGTTTGACAGCTCTAGTGCACACATCGTAACCTTTTAAACAGGGACCGCAAATGACTGTTATGGGTGAAAATTTGCTTCTAATAAATCAACATGAAGGAGTACTCTGAAATATACATATGATGCAGTATATGAAAATGATTGCCTTTTAGAGTTCTATTCATTTGTGCAATAAACCAAAATTTTATAATTTTTATGTTTTTTTATGTTTTTATGTCGTTTTGGAACCTACATACATATTTTACGTAAAACCCATCCGTTTTGCTTGTGTTTTTCAGGCGTCATTTCCTATGAGGAAACACTTGTTATATCTTTGGCCCGAAAACTAATGTCAATGAGTTTTAAGTAAAACTTATGAAATAACAATTATTTTTAAACGATAACTACAAGGTGAGTTTTATTTTACAACAGAAAAATAAAACAAACCGCGTAAGTTTTATTTCTGAACGAAAAATAAAGCTCATTCCATAAGTGTTATTTATTGAACTAAAAACAAAACTCAACAAGTATTATTTTGCGAGCAAACATAGAACTCATGACATAATTCTTAAATTTAATGAAAAAGATAAAAATCAAAACATAAGGAATTAATGATGATTTTATCCGATATCGCTTATAACTGTTACGGTCCCTGCTTTCAAATAAGTTGTTTTTTAACTATCTTCTAATGAGAGCACATTTGTTTGCCACGTTTCGATTGATTCCTTTTATGCTCTAGAACTCCACACAAGTTGTCCGATAATAGTTTTAGGTACGCACCAGTCACACTATACTATAAAGTAAAGCTGGAAAATCGTGTCGATAGTCACAACCATCGATAGTTTAGATAGTACTGTCGATAGTTTTGATTAAAAAAGTCAAAGGATTAGACATAACCACTTTTATTGAAAATGAGATTAGGATTGATAAAATATGTCGATATTTTTGTTAAGGGATAAAAGTTGATCAACGATTTTTTGCTTCAAGCAGCATCTGCACTCTGTAATATCTATGTTCCTGAATAATGTACATTGTATGTATTAGTGAAAATTGTGCTTACAAAACCATCTATGTTTTCGATAGTCAAAAACCATCGATACTATCATAAGTTCAACAAACAAAGGTCACGCCTCTTTGAGTCTTCATAGCTTCTTTTCTATTGCATGCACATACTTCTTGAATTCGATTCTACTCTCCAAATACTATCACTTCATTATAAACTCAAACATGAGCAATCAACGCACGAAATTTTGCAGCGTAAAAATAATAAATATAATAGGAGAGTCACACTTTTATTTGTGAAAATTTCCCGATTTAATTTCTGAATTATGTGCATATTTGGCTTGAAAATATGTATGTTGGTTCTTTTTTTGTTGGATTTACATAATCTACACAACATATTTAACCTGATTTTCGTCAATAAAGGAGCGAAAATTATGTGTCCGAATAAAAACTGTCGAGTTAATCGACAATTCGAACTAATTGAGAATTGCCCATATATGACCAAATTTTCAACCTTTTCTGGATCGAGAAAGTAACACAAAGCTATATAATGGTTGCCATATAACCTAAGGACCTTATGTTCTCTTTTAAGAAAATACGGCCTTTGGCCCAGTCTCGTTATTTGAAAGTGTTACATTTGTTCTCTTTTAAACACCACAAGCATCGCAACTACACGACCCCCTGGAATAAGTGTTACTCCTATTTTGCTGGAAAGACGGTCCTTGGCCGGATATAAATCTAGATCGTGGCATTTACGTAGTCCCGATCGACATGTGAAAATGGTACTATCATCAACTTGGATTCATATGTAGGTGTATGTAGTAGAGTTTGGGTACCTACAATGTTATTATCACTCCATTATCGCTTTTAAAAATTAAATCCTCACTATTCCAATAAAAAGTGTATAATTTCGGAGCTAGTTTGGGAACTCAATAGCGGCAAATCTTTATTATAGAAGTTTAAAGCTTAAGTGGCAGGTTTTAACAAATAAACTAGAAAGCAAATTGAGTGCGGTTTCAGGAAGAGATTTAACATTTTTGTCAGGTTCAAGCGTATGAAATATGAGTAAGCGTATTGGTCGTATATAAAGCTATGGAAAAGTTTTTAATGAACTTGTTCCGCATTTATCCGAAATCATTTTACACTAGTACATTTGACTATTTTTCAACACTACACGTGATGAAAGTATTATGCGTGGAAGAGGCAGAACTCACGCTGGGATGGCACGTTAAATCTGACGGAATCTCACAAAAGGAAAAACCTTTTGGCGTTGGATACATCAATAAATTTTTGAGAATTTGAGTATTACTGGTATTAATGTTCTTTGCGTTTACTATGCGAATAACAATAATAACTTTCTGACATCCGCTGACGTTCCTTTCAAACCAAAAATTTCTTCACATAATTAATACGTAACTTCTTTTTTTACATCTTATTTCAAATTTATTGTGAATAGTCAACACTTTCAATTATCACTTCCCCACGAACTCGCATAGTCGCATGTGTAATAACGAAATAATATAAAGACTTTCACTATTACCAAATTTTTCGGGCTTCAAGTGCAAAACGCTCAGCTCCTACTCACACAGAAAATATTTATAGTTGTCAATTTGCCTGTTGTTGTTGTTATTTACCTTACTGCTGTATATATGTACGTATAATTGTAGAGACACCTAAATAGTCGAAAAAAATGCTTTAAAAAAACCCAAAAGAATGGGAGTAAAATAAACAAATGCAGATAATAAATTCGTAAAGCATATGGGAACACACTCGGCAAGTGTAATATCACAAAAGCCGCCGTTTGGCTCATATGCATACAAATATTTAGTAATTGCGAATGATTTGCGCATGCGCACCGTTTGCTTTGTTTGCCAAATGTGATTTCTATTACACGTTTTAGTAGTTAAACACGAAATTAGGAGTTGAGTGAAAGACATACAAAGCGTCGTTGATTGATTGGAAGGCTAAAAAGCGGGTACCACATCTTTCATTAATACACAAACCTTTGTTGGATGGTGGATGCTGTAATTGTTGTTTAAATCAGTAGATACATGCTTTTATATAATTGCTCGCAATATAAAAGTACATATATTCAGTACATCCCTTTGTAATACACAAAAAGACAGATTAAAGGTGCATAATGTATGTACATATGCAGATAGATGCTTATTTATGTATCGTGAAGAAATTTTGGAAAAAATTGGTGGAAATAATTTATTATCAGAGGGTGTAATTAAAGACTCAGTGGAATAAATGGGTCAATTTTACGCACTATTAGTAAATAATGGTATTCAGTCAGGAACAGTACCGATAGAATTGGAAACTACGACCATCGTCCGAGTAAAGAAGGTTAAAAATACTATAATCGCTGAGGAATTTAGGTCAATAAACACCATTCCTAGTTTGGAAAAACCATTGGAAACGGTGGTACAAAAACAACTCACTCACTACATTGAGTGTAATAATATATTCATAAACGAGTGGTCATCCAGGGCTATGAATTCATGTGAAACTGCGCTAATCTTGGTATTATTGACCTTAAAAGAGCCTTCGAGACGACTGATAAAGAAAAATGTTAAAAACTAGAATATATCGGTGTAGAACACCTGAACTTGGTGGGTTGAGCAGTTTTCAATTCGATCGGAAGCATCAAACTGTCAACGAGTGTTAAAAAAGTTAGCAGTCGATATTGGTTTTCCACAAGGAGCGTTTCTAGCT
>NW_016165273.1:0-28213 GCF_001687245.7 Rhagoletis zephyria | reverse complement strand
AAACAACAACGATGACAACAGCGTCAGCAAAAACAACACTATGTCAAAAACAACAACGTCAGCTGCAAGAATAAAAGCAACAATAAAACAGCAACCACAAAATCGCGCACAAACTACATACGTACATAGTTAGGGCTTTTTGAGGGGCTGGAAATTACTAAAATATGAAGGGGCGAAAAGTGGAAGTTAAAATGGCTAACCAGCTGCCGCAACAACGAAGCGTAGAGTGTTGAGTGAGCGAAGGTGCTGGGAGACAGTTGAAGCCAGTGTAAAAGGGGTGAGTGTGCGAAAAGAGGGCATACAAGTTTTGCACATTTTCGCATTTTAGCAGAAGCAGCAATGCGCTTCTGCTTGTCCAGTCACCTTTCAAAAAAAAAAATAATATTAATAAAAAAAACACAAATAGAAAAAATACGAGTCCCCTCACCGGAAATGTGTGCGCGCACATAGTTGGCTTGCATGTTGCAAAATACTTTTGCACATTGTTGTTGCAGCTTTTGCAGTTAGGTGTTTTTTTCTTTTATTTTCGTTCGCTCTTAAAAATATTTCACATTTATGAAAAATTCGTTTTCGTGCACAATTCAACTTTTTGAACAAAAAAAAAACGATAAGTTTGCAATGATTTGAAGCAGAATGCAATCATTGATCGGCCCACCCTATGTGGATGCCACACTCCACACTTTCTATTATATTCCCATTCATGCCGTTCAGCGTTGGTATTTTTTATTTTTTGTTGCTCTTTCGTTGCACTCCATTCTGGCCATTATGAAATTGGCTAGTTTGTTGGCCATTAGCGGGAGGTGTTAAATAAACTATTAAATTTGTAAACTATGCATTGCCCTGCAGCGACCAGACGCAAATTGCCATGGATATCTGATGCAAATTAAACTAATATTATTGTATATAGCCAAATGACTGGGCGTATGGAGATTGCGTATACGACATGTAGGCCTTTTAATTGGTCAAATATTCTATACAAATCGGTAATGGGCTTTAGATTTAGTGAATAATTAGCAGTTTGTACCTAGTAGTGGAAAAAATGGAAATGAAAATGTTCAGCAATGAAGTACATCCGTTAAATTTTTGGTGTGGAAGATATAAGTTTGGGACCAGTCGATACTTAAAATTAGGGTTCTTAAGCTTAATAAAGCTTTAAATATTCCTGAATTATTATTTATTTTATGCTACTTTACTTTTGTGTCTTGTTAGAGTTAAAAATATTACCTTTGGCCGAAGCATCGGATTGTATGAATATGTATGATATGTATGATATGTATGAATGTGGGAAACACATATTACAAAAACATGCTCCAGTAAAATTCAACTATTTTTATGTAGTCGCGCTCTTAGGGATACTTCAATTTTTTCAAGCACGTCTAGTTTTTGAGAAAAAACCTGCTTACAAAAATTGCAAATTTTAAAAATACAATTTGGACGTAGTTTTACCGGAAAAAAATACGTACTAATGAAACTTCAACTCATATGATTGGGGACTAGCCACTATGGAAGATCGGTATGATAGGAAATCAAGCTTCCACATGCTTGCTAACTATTTTTTGACCTCGAAAAACGATGATAATGCAATCCACAAAAACATATTTAGAGGATTTCATTCCAGTACGCGGAAAGTGTTAAGAGACAAAAGATTTTATAATGATGAATCTGGGATACTGAGTTTTATAACTTTCATGAGTATGAAATGGTATTATAACGTTGGTCCGATGTTTGTAAGTACCAGAATGAAAAGAGATAGACCCATTAAAATGTATACTTAAATAATCAGAACGTCGAGCTGAGTCGATTTAGCCATGTCCGTCTGTCCGTCTGCCCGTCTGTTTGTATGCAATCTAGTCTCTCAGTTTTCAAGATATCCGGATGAAATTTGGTAGGTGGGTGTATTTTTACAATCTATTAATCATTTGTCGGAGCCGGAAGAATCGGACCACTATAACCTATAGCTCCCATACAACTGATTGTTCAGATATGAGATTTTTCGTTATAACTTCTCCATTTATGCAGCTAGGAACATGAAATTTTGCGCTCTTGTCACTCATTATCAAAAAAATACTTTCAGCGAAAATGGCGAAGATCGGGTCGCTATAACCTATAGCCTCAATTCAACTGATTGTTCAGATTCGAGATTCTTTGTTATAACTTCTCCATATATGCAGCTAAAAACATGAAATTTCGCAATATTTACACCAATTACCAACAGAATGTTTACAGTAAAATTAACAAAGATCGGGTCACTGTAACCTATTTATATCCTCCATACAAACGATTGTTCAGATATGGGGTTTTATTGTTAAACTCCTTTATTTGGACAGCTAAAACCGATAAATTTCGTCAGCTATTTTATAAATCAATAATAATACAAAGTCTACTGAGAAACTCGTCGAAATCTATGCAGTGTAAGCTTTCATCTCTTATACCACTGACTGTTCAGATACCAGTGTTTGCGATATATCTCCTTTAAGTAGGAAGCTTAACCCATTAAATTGTGTTACCGGTTTACATGCCGATCACATAGCAGTGAAAATCACTTAGATTGGTGCTATATAAGGTATGTCTTCCATACCTCTGATTGTTTAGATATGATTTTTAATATATGTATCTCCTCTATCTATGCATGCTGTGAATATATGTATATGTATAATTTTTTTCTCAAAAACTGCATGTGCTAGAAAAACTTTGTAAATGCACTTCAAGCCAGCAGTAAAAAATCTGTAAGATGAGGTCGACCCCGTTTTTTGAGATAACATACAATCAAATTTTGTTGAGCCGTGCTATTCTTGACTTCAACAGTAACATAAAAATGTTTTTCCGAGAAAGTCCACATATATGCAAAGTTTCGACTCAAAACCGAAATAACGCATATGGGTGTTTCCAGCGGAAGGTCCACCACGACAAAAAAAATAAAAGTTTTATATCTAACGTATTTACGGGCCGATTTGTCTGCTTTTTAAAATATATACTGGCTATGTAAGTAGAATCATGTTTGCATAAAATGGTCTTCCTAGGTGGTGCCAAGGTCGAGATATTTCGAAAAACCGTATTTATGGTCCGATTTGGTTCGAATTTGGCGTATGTGGTTGAAACATAATAAATCATAGATTTCTAATAAATTGACCCTGAATTGGCGCTGAAGTCAAAATATAAAGTATATTCTACATAAAATNCGACACTCTCTTTAAATGCTTATATTTCAGGACCAAGCAGTTCGATTCATTTTATTTTTCGGTTAAATATAGAGCTAATTATGGAAGATCGACCTATCTCGGCAGCCAGTTTGAAAGTGCCCCATCTCAGAAAACCTTTCAAGAACGCCCTACTTCAGAACTTTATTGAAAAACACCCTATTTCAAAATTTTGTTGGAGAACGCCCTATTTCAGCTGCCAATTCAAAAACACTCCATCTCAGTACATTTTTAATATATCTTCAGTTGAGATAGGGCGTTCTTTAACCAAATTCTGAAGTAGGGCGCGCTTGAAAAGTTTTCTGAGATAGAGCGTTTACGAACTGGCTGCCGAGATAGATCGATCTTCCACTCAGGTGTCGATATAAGGTTTCGAAAACATTTTTTTACAAAGAACTTATTTTTCAAAAACTTTCCGTTTTCTAAGCTTCAACAATTCCATTTAAATCGAATTCCACAACGTTGATGAACTTTTTTTTAATTCTTGGGACTTATCAAATTTCTGTGGCTATTCGGGCTTTTTATAAATTTGCGCATCGCTGAATAGAAATGGTTAGAAATAAAGCAAATACTTAGTTGTTTTTTCAGTTGTTCTTTTTTCCTGCTTCCAAATATAATTTTGCAGAAAAAAAACAGACTTAGCAACTATTGACTCCATGCCAGCGATATGTTGCGTGTAAGTGTCACTAATGTCATTTTTTACTGAATGCAACATTGCTGAAATGTCCACCATGGCTTCCTATAGTAGCACGAACCCCAGTGGTCAAATTTGCAATCACGCTGCCTCATAGGTTCAGATGAATTTGAGCGGTGGCCTGGGTCGGTGGAAGTTTGACTACCGCTTGATGCTTTTGGAACTAAAATACACCACATGCCAAATTTATAAGCGCACCACGTATTGACAAGTTTTAATAATTTATTTTTCAGGTATTTAATTTTAGTTATTTTTTATAAAAAACAAGTTTATTAAAAAAAAAATGCAAACCAACTTTCTTAAAAAATTCAAGTTTTTTTGTTAGGTATCTTAGAAAGTTTGTAGTAGCTATTAATTAGCCTTGATATTTTGCATTTTTATATTGAATTTTATTTTAAAGAATAAACTATTTTTAAAACAAATAAATAAGTTTAAATAACCAAAAATATGCAATTTATTAAAGTTTGTCAATATGTGGTGCGATTATAATTTTGACTCGGGTTGTACTTATGATTTGAAATCTGAAACCAATTATTTTTTATTCATATTACAACAAAAAAAAGTACGTATAAAACTTCAAAAATTATTTTAATGTAAAACATTTGACTGCAAATACAATTTTCACAGCTTTCATTTCATAAACTTTCGCAGTTATTTTCGCATTCGATACACATGTTAACATTCACTTTGACTTGTGCTCGTGTTTTGCATTTTATTTTTATTTTTTTTACATTTTATTGTTTTAATTACCATCTATGAAAATAAATAATCGCACAACGGTTTTACTTGTCATGTTAAATATGCACTTAATAAATTTCATTCACTATATCTACCTACTTTTGCACAATTTTTTTTCCACTCACAGTTTTTTTTGTTAGCGTTGCGCTCAATTACATGTTGTTATGGTGATACGAGCCCTTATCAGTTCTCCGTCCAGTCGCCAATGCACACACGGGGCGAAAGAATGATAAGGGTACGAATGCACCGGCACCACCACACCAACAAACATACCGACATATGTACATAAATATGTAGATATTTTTTCATTAGTGCGGTTATGAATGCAGTAAAACACTTAAATAAATAATAAATATAACCGTTATTAACAAGTTTAACTGAAAATAGCCGCGCGCAAATACAACAAAATGCCTGTTGACAGCTGACATCCATCGACCAGCAGCAGCAAGCGGCAAGCAAAGTCAGAAGCAATGAAGAGCGGCGAGCGCGGTTGGTTGGTGAGAGTGTGCTTTTGTGTGTTGGAAAAAAATGGTGAGTTGTCTCTTCTGTGGAAAAATATGTAAGCAATAAAAAAATGGGCTATAAATGAATAAAACATTGAATTTTTTTTAAGGTTCCGAGTGAGAATAAAATACTACAATAATTTTACTTTGGATTCACAGCAGCTGTCAGCCTGTATGTATACATCCATCTATTTGCATACAGTATGCATGCATGTACATACATTTGTGCACATAAATAGAAGTGTTTACTTAAATTAATACCCACATACACACGTATGTATGTACCTACATGCATATGAACGTCTGCGGACATGGATATGGGCACGTTTGGGTCTTTACTTTTATTTGTTTTTATAAATGAATGTAGACATGTACATACATGCATACATACATAGGTATGTAACTAGGTTGTCTCGTCGTATTTGCATACAACAGCACGCCAAATTAAATTCAATTACATATTCATGGCAACTGTTGCTCAGCCAAACTGTGAACGTAGTTGCCAACGGCCAGTGGTTTGCCCTCACACTTCTTCCCATTCCACGCCAGCATTGGACCAGCGGCAACAGTTGTGCTCTTGGTAATCGGGAGTTTTCATGGCGCTCGTTTTGCTGGTACTAGGTTGCTTCGGTTGCTCCATTTTTTTTTTCGCTGTCCACACGCCTATTTCGTACAGCGCTTTGCATTGTCAATCATTTTATTTTATTTCATCAACATGGCAGCACTGGCAGCAAACAAACGAACGAAAAAAAGAGGAAAAAGAAAATTTATTTATTTACATAAAATATTTAGATTAATATTTAATGGGGTGTGTGTATACATGTATGTATACATATGTATGTAAGTCTGTTTATGTGTGCAAGTGAGCGTAATGTGTCATCTCTTAAAATCCACGCGCGCATTAAATTTATCTTTAACTGTCAATCAATCGAAATGGGCGTTTGAAAATGGTCACTTGCGCATGTTTAAACAAATTGTCTGTCATTGGTACTACATATTATGAAATCGTTGGGAACAATTTGAAATGTTAAAAATGTTTTATTTAAATATGTAGGTATGAGTGAAAATAAATATTATCGGTGCTATTTACAAGTAGTAAAACATTTTGTAGACATATTTAAAAATTTATGAATATCCGTATAATCCGGATATGCGAATATATGTGTTTGAAAAATCCGAATATCTGGATACGAAAATGAACGGATATTAACCATATAATGGGTATCCGAATACAAGGATAGTCACAGCCCTATTCATAAATAAATACGAAAGCAAGTCCGATAATGGCATCTATCAATCATCGATGTGGCATTTCAATATAGAGTTTATATTATAGACCACATATAGGCAAATTTCGGTATTTTGCATGATGTTGACGGCAAGGTGCATATAAATTTAATTTACGATCAATAGAGATATATACAATATTGTCAACTGTGACCGACCACAAATAGAAGTTTATGAATCGGACAAGATATCTAAGCTGGAGGGCAGGTTCAGGGCATAACGGCAAAAGTCAAACTTCGGAAATACTTTCACACAGCTGGAATTTTGCTTCCTCTTATGGTTCTGAACAACATCCAAAAAGTCTAGAGTTTTCATTAGAATTATTAAACAGGAGATAAACGTTTTGAAATGCTGAAATTTAAAACTGTTGGCTTCAGGAATATTTTCGTGATTAAATGGATTTGGGATATAACCTACATATGTATGTGAGGGTCTCCAAGAATTCGATAGTTGTTTCTTGGCCTAAATACTATGCATGTATTCATATGTTTGTATGTGCATATGAATATTATAATTTTATTGCTGCTGGATGGCAGTAACTTGAAATAATTGGCCAATCCTAATGAAGATGATGTATATATTTTTAAATGATATTCCTTCTCAAAGAAAATTTCTGCTCAAATTGCATTTCTTTCTTAGCTAACTAATGGGCCATTCAAAAGTATCATACGACCGAGAAACAAACGGACGGTGCTGGTAATAAAGCACAGCCGCGAACGGAGTACTTCATATACCGTGGGAGTTTTGCAGCTACTCGGCATTGCCCGGCTGATGGCCCTCTCGTGGGACAAGTGAGGAATAAAAAATATGTTAAGTAATCCTCTAAAAAAGACGAAAGAAGCATGAACTTCTTCCGAACTAGATTTCTCCTAGATCAGAAAAAGCCCACCACAATTAAGACTCCAATCACACCTATCAATCTTAATACCCTGGTATCTCTGGTACAAAAGCTAGTTCCTCTTAGCTGAAAATTGAACGAGCTGCACCACAAACACCGACCGTCCTCGAGTAGTAAGCTTACCATCCGGATTTCTAAAGAATGGCACAGATTCAGCCTTTTAAGATAAGATAGGATCAATAAAGCACTTCTCTAGACAGATCACCAGGACTTTTTTTGCAGCTTTTTTAATACGAGTCTTTCCACAAATCAACCCAGACTATTCAAGAAAAAGCTGTTGTAGTTTTTTTTTGTAAGCTCTTCAATTTGATTTTTATTTGGTTTGCTCACAATGGACTATTATTGAGTGAATTTAGTAATCACTAGTTTTGTTGTAAATAAAATTAGTTTAAAACGAACACGAAGACAATTTCTGACGCGAATTCGAAGGTGAAGATAGATGTGCATACGGGGACGAACACAATACGATCGCGAATATCAACGCGAATGGAAACACGAATACGAAGACGAATTCCAAGACGAATACGAGAACAAAAAAAAGATGAATATGAAAACGACTATGAAGACGCATACGAAAATGAAAACGAATGCGAATACGATTACGAACACGAATACGATGATGACTGCGAAATCCTATACGAAGGCATATCTATACGAATACAAAAATAAATGCGAAGGCAAACAAAAGAAGATTACGAATACAAGGACGAATACAAAGATGAAGATGAATACGAATACGTTTATGGAAGTGAATACGGAGAAGAATACGAATACGAAGACAAAGTCGAAAAAACGGTCATTGAAGGCAAAGGCTAAGATTATGTATTTGTTTATTTATTTTTTTTCTTGTTTTAGCATCTTCCTTCCATTCGTTTTTATCCTTTCCCGGTCAACGTTCCCTGCTGTGAAACTTAGAAGTAAGTACATAAAATTATATTTTTTAATGTAAAGAAATTATGTATTTATGAAAAATTTACTATGTACGCACGTTCATTAATATGTATCAGCATTTTTGTTTGCAATAAAAAGTATTTTTTTCCCTGTCAGAGTCAATTGTTCGTTTAATCACTCAACCAATAAACCCCTTATCCCCGATTTGCTGCTTATACTGCATACTTACTTACATACATACGCAAATAGCTGAAGCGCGGCGAGCGTCAAAAGATAATTACATTAAATTTTCTCCTTTGTCATGCGCTTTTCACAACTTTTAATTAAACATTTTTATTGCAAAATAGGAAAAAACAATTTTGCTATCACACACACACACACACTTGCACATTAAGCTTTCACCTACTTGTGTATATATAGGTTTCACAATTGTTTTTGCATTTTTAATTGTTATTTTCACATAGCTCGTGTAAGCGAAAGAAAAAAAAAACAGAAAAATTTGCTTTGGCAGCAAGTAAAAGTATGCAGCTGAGCCAAAAGTGCAACAACACGTGCGCAAAAGCTCACAGCGAAGAGAAATGATGCAAATATTTATTTATGCTGTAGCAAAGGGAATAAAATAATTACGTCAGTATAGGTGTGTTTGTGTATGCAGAATGAAGACACATAAAGTCATATAAATAAAATGAATAACAATTAAAATTCAACAGTTAGTTGTGGAACGCAGTGGCGTAAATTTGAGAGCGCTGCAACAGGGGGACTTCCACAGATTACAGACGTGCACAGTTTCTTATTAAAATGTACCGAGGCAGTTGTTTCATGTTAAATTAGTAGATGAGAGCATAGAAGGAAGAGGGCATACGTCGGTTAAAATCGTACAAATAACTATAGGCGCTTTTATAAACTTTGCTTGTTGTTGTTTACTAAGTATATGTAGTATACTCACACAGTTCAATAGTGATCTATTAGATATTAAATCGCTTAAAATCTATGCACAGTACTCTGATGCTGTTAAAACTTGAACTGAAAGGAGCGGTGGTCTAGTCATGGGAACACTCTGTACTCATTTACAGGCTTTAGTATTTGTTACTGATTTTCAATAGAATACTTCGAAACAGCATTTTCAAAAAATAAACTATTGGTAGATTATTATGTGGCTGACCCACGTATGAATGAAATTCCGACTCCGAACGGTGATTGTATTTTTGTGATAAGCTGTTTTTCATGGCAGAAATACGCTCGGAGGTTTGCCATTGCCAGCCGAGGGGCGACCTCGCCTAATAGAAAAAAATGTACTGTTTATTATTTGTTGGTGTTGTTCGGAAACTGGGTTCGAAACCAGGCCATGCGAAAATATGGTTCATGCTTTAACAAAAACCATATAAATCATAATTTTAAACTTTGTATAGAATTTAGAAATGTTCCAAAAAATTTTATCCAGTTAACAGGATTATCAAATTTTAGTAAAATTAGTGCAAGTTTCGAGTGGCTAAAAAATCGTATTGCTTTTTAATATTTCTTTTTTCCTTTTATTGGAGGCGTTTTGCACTTGTTTCCATATAAACATGAATTTTTTGTGGAAGAATATGCGTAAAATCTTTTGGCAAAAAAATAAAAAAAAGTCATCGCCATTTTTCCTAAATTTCGCTATTTATGTGAAAAAACCCGCAAAAGCCGACAGCAAAAAAAAAATTATTAAAAATCAATGTGATTTTTCAGCCGCTCAAAACTTGCAGTCCTGTTAACTGCATACCCAAAAAATTCAAAAAAAAATCTGGATAAAAAGCTCGGAATTTACTTAGATAAAAATTTTTCTAAATTCTGTATAAAGTTTGAAAGTGTGATTTATATGATTTATGTTAAAGCATGACTCATATTTTTATAAAAAAAAATATTAAAAAATATTGTGCTTGAAAAATATTGTAAATATTAAAAACGAAACACCATTCATCCGTTTTTGACCGCAACTGTATAAATATACAGTGGTGAAATAAATAATGTATACTTTTTATTTTACCAGTTTTAGCTATATTTCCTTTGCTTATTCGCTGTTTCATATTTTTTTATAAAAGTATAGTGCGTTATATAACGCGCACCATATATATACGCATTTCAAACTTTGTACAAAAATTATTAAAACTCAACAAATTCTACCAAAATCCCCCAAAAATATTTAACTTTTTATTCAGAGTTTTTAGAAAAATTTAGAAAGATTTTTTTTTTGAAAAATTTGGGTACGCAGTTTTATGGCCCATTTAGTAGGTCAAAGTGCAAATCGCAAGGCAGAAAATCGCATTTATTTTTAATAATTTTTTGGCTGACGGTGTTGTGCATTTTCTTCCGTATAAAATATGCTCGACCATGCTCAAAATTTCAAATGCCCAGCAGTGTCAGCAAAAAATTTATTTAAAATCAAATTTAATGGGCTATAAAACTGCAAATTAAAAAAAAAATCTAATTAAAAAGTTTGAAATTTTTAGGGCATTTTGGGAAAAATTTGTTGATTTTTTATTGAAATGTGGATTTATATGGCGCGTGTTATATAATGCGCTAGACTTTTATAAGTAAAATATTAAGCATCGAATAGGCAAAAGTAAAGTAGCCAAAACTGGTCGAAATAAAAAGTTCTAATATTTCTTCCACCACTGTGTGTATGTAAGTATGAGTTTACACTTATCCGCTGTATGTAATTTGAGCACTCTACAGGCGGCTCTTGCGGTTAAACGGCATTGAGGCAACTAAATTTTTTTATTTTTTTATTAGCTCGTGAAAAAAATTTTGACTACAAATTATTCTGCAGCAATGTGAGAATTTTAAAATTTCCATACCTCTTTTTAAGGCATACAAACCCCGGGCTGCAACCACTTCAGCAGTGCTGTGGAATGCCTGCTGTGCTTTGTTTCCTTCTTTGTAATGCACGTTCATATGTATTTCCATTATTATAATTGTTTTGTTCAAGTGATTGCGTAATGCCTTTGTGGTTGCCGAGCGCATTGATCGTTATTTCGATTTTTATTTTTGAATAGCCTTCCCATTTTTAAAGTATTCTTTTGGTGCCAAAAGATCTGAATTGTAAAATACGCGGCTAAGCGGTAATGTTGACATATCTATGCCCTAATGAGAAACACATCGGACGCCGCTAATCATATAATGAATAATAGATTTCGGAATATAAAAAAAAAAGTGGAAAGTGGTGTTATGGCCTTCAAACACTTACTGAGACGAGCATAGAGAGGGTGCTGAAATAATAGTCAAGGAAACTGAAGATAACTCGAATTTTTGTATGTAGTTGCACTGCAAATTTGAAGGGAAGCAGGATGATCCGTTTATACATATATTGAAATACTTGCAATATATACATATATGTAACTGTACATATACATATGTATAAATATGTACATACATTTTCACACTTAATACTCTAAGCGTTGCCACAAGCATTCAGTTGCGTTTGCATGCACCCTGTGCAGCTCATTTCTTCTTCTTTTCGCATGCAACTCGCTTACCCTGCCATGCATAAATGCATAGCATCTCGCCGTCTACGCATGCGTGCCTTGTTGCCTATTCAAGTGCTTATGCATTGAAATATGTGCGCTTGTTTGTACATACATATGTACATATGTGCACGTTTGAGATCCTTTATTTGCCGTGTGTTTGCTGTCGACTCAACCACATTGAGAGTTCGTTCATGCGCATGCGCGGCACAGATTAACAAAGATTTTGATCAAAAGCAGTGCAATTAAATGGTATTTTACTTGAATGAATAAAACATACAACAATAATGGAAACTACGAGTACATTTATGTATATAATGAATCTCAGAACAATAAATGAATTCAGTCGGGGAATGCAGGTATTTTTCAGGACCAATAAATTTTGCTGTTGCTAAATGCAATTGAATTCTCGAAAAAAAGGAACGTAATAATGATGATGATCACGTAATACATTACGTTTCGACATAAAAGTGCATACATTTGCTGTGTTGATTTTCTACAGCACGTAGTAAAGATAAGTAGTGATCCTATATAGAGGTAGGTACAATAAATAAAAAATATATATAATTATTTTTAAGTTAAAGGAAAAATTCTTATAAAACTTCATTAGCTTGTTTCATATTTATAATCCCCTGCATTCGCAGAAAATTTACTTGACATAGTGGCCTTGAAACCGTTTCAGGTTAAATTCTACAAACCGACCACCTTTCGTGAAATTCTAGCAGTTTTTTAGGTATATATCTAAAAACTATTTTTTTGTACTTATTTTATGGTGGATAGCAATATGTATGTATGGGTGTTGCAAAAAATAAAATATTCGTTATACATTCCCTCCGAGACTTTCTCTTTGGTCTAAGTGGAGCCTTCGGTCAATAAGTTTTACTAATAAAACCATAAAGCGCGACCTTACTTCTCACACGTAAAAAAATGTGTGTTTGTTTCTTCAGTAATCGTTATGAGTAGGTGGCTCCACACGTGAAATCTATGTGGCAGCTAGCAGCACAGTGTTCCCGTAAGAATGAAATGTTGCCAAGTCCATTTTTTTTTCCAATTTTACAGGGGAAGAAAAAACTTCTTATAAAAATTGCATTTTTAAAGCAAAACAAAACTTCATACGAACACCCATATTTTTTGCGGAAAAAGTTAAAAAAAAATCCTACTTAAGTTTATTTCTGTCATATTTTGTAAGAAATTATGCGACTTATAATATTTTAGCCAAATGAAGGACTAGAAAATCCCAACTGACATACATATGTACATATATACAATTCAACGATTTTTTTCTAGTTCCCTTAGGGAAAGTCATATAATTTACACTGACACACAACTTTTAACACATCATAAATATCTTTTACTTTTCTATATACGAATATATAGTATTCATATAACGAAGAAAAAGTGGCCGATCTGTTGCATGGAAATGCATAAATAAAATGGTGGTTTGCAATTTCGTTGCCATAAATCAAAAATTTATGCGCAAACAGTATTGTTGGTGCATAAAAGCATATAAAAACCTATGCAGCTGTGTACGTGCGTGCATGTATGTGTATGCTGCACAAATACATATGAAAATATGAAGGAATGCAGAGGCATGTCAAGCAAGTAATACCTAAGTACAGGCGCGTATTATCCCAGTGAACCAAAGCTGCAGACTAAATGCATAAATATGTAAAAATATGTTCTACCACACCAAAAAAAGCGTTTCTATTAATTGTTATCATCTGGCGAACTCTTGCTGAAACTAAAAAAATCACGCAATAATTTTTTTGACAGGCAGACGAATTGGTAAGTACCTGTAAGACTTTATTTGCCATAAACACTTGCTGCGAAGACGAGTTTTAGAAAGCATTGAAAATTGTATCTGCCATTACACGCTTTAAGCTAGACTGAGCTCGACGAGAATCTCGGGGAGAAGCCATACATAATTTCTCAGCATCTATAACAGCATAATCAGTATCAAAAAGTGTCTTAAAAAGCAAAAATCCAGTAATGTATACAACTTTCGAAATTTATCCGCAAAGTTGACCTATTTTTTTAACGCCAGCACCCAAATTATTCATGTGGGTACTTACTTATATATGTATGTACATTAGGTTGGTTCAAAATAAATAAGGTCGGAATTTTAATGCTCTCACCCCATAGGATATTTCAATATCGAAAAAATATACCCCTATTTATTATTTTGAAATCAAAAAATATTTAGAGGTATTATATATGGAAAAAACAACTTTTCGTAGAAATGGTATAGAATTCTTGCAAATTAATATTTTCGATCAGAAATGTTTGATTCTCTTCAAAAGACTTCCAACCATTTTTTAATACCAAAGATTTTTTATTTATCCCCCCATTGCATTTTCTGGCATTTTCTAGGGGTTTTGGCGGACCTATAAAATGTAGTTACTAAGAAAAAATGGTTAAAAAATAATTATTGGATATTATTATTGGGGATCTCCCGCAGAGAAACAGAGTTTTCCTGTCGAAAAATAGAATTCTATACTATTTTTAAGGAAAGATTTTTTTCCCCCTCATATTAAATACATGGAAAACTTTAAGCGCTTTGAGTAACCTCTAAATATTTTTTGATTTCAAAATAAAAAAATTGGGGTATTTTCGGTATAGAACAATCCTAGGGTGTGAGCTCATAAAAATTCCGACTTTACTTTTTCACATGCAATTTGGACCACCCTAATGTAAATACGATGTTAAATGTACATTGCGCACTCATATCTATATAACGTATGGATATGCCAATTTATGCAAGCAGTGTATTGATATTTGGCTAAATTTTTCGCGCCATTTATATCTCCACTGCTTGTGCAGAGAATTTTGTGCCATTATTTCCACACTCCTCTTCCAAAGTCATAATTCATTCATGTGCCGGACACATGTTTTTAATCTGACTCTTTAGGTTGCACTAGCATACAGACATAAAATGAAATATTTATATATATGTATATGTGTTTGTATGCATGTGAATATGTACATTAGGATGCATCGCCAAAAACAAGTTGCGGTTTTTAAACCGGAATTATAATAATTGTTATGCTTTAAGACTTCCGGCAAAATATTTTGGAAAACTAAATATTAAGAATAACGTGAACTATGTAGACCGATATGAAAAGACTTCCAAAAAATCTCATTATTTTAATTCCGTTGATAAAACTTTTGAACATTTTCATGTAGAACTTTTATGCTTAGCTCTTTTTTCATCTGAGATGATTTAAAAAAAAAGATATGGGGTATTCCATCGTCACGGGTGGGACATTTGTACAGCAAAAATAGTTTTTCTTTTTTAATTTAAGTATAAAGTACTAAGCAATTCTACATTTTGATAAAGCTACACCTAGTTCACTAATATACGAGTTATTACCAAATACGAAAAATATTCCAACTTGATTTTATATTGGAAAATTCTGAGCTGTTTCTTCCGTCACGGGTAGGACAAAGAAAAGACACTGCTTTTTGGAGAACATATATTTTAAGGAAAGTCTGTGAATTTACTTAACATTTCTATCTGGATTAGATGTTTTACTATACAGAAAAGAACCAGCAATCCCAACAAAGCACAAACCATAATAAGAATTAGTTGTTTATTATTAAAAAATTCAAAATTCTCCTGTCACGGGTGGGACAACTTTTGTCACGGGTGGGACACGTACGATTTTCTTCATGAAAGGAAGCTTCTAGTGAGATCCATATCAAAGAGATTAGGTATGATAAATGTTAGAGGTCAAATACAAGATCAATTGACCTACTTTTATGACAGTGGAGTCATTGTAAGACGCACGATATACTGCTGACCCCAGGATCTATTTTAGGGGCAATAGTTATACCAAACGAAAGCTAGAAGTCGCCAGATTGATGTATTAAAATGCATGGAAGAAAGGATTATTTGCAAACGCATGAAATTTTATATGCATTTTCCTAATGCACTTCTGCACGGTGCATTTGATTGCAACGAAATTTCGAATGTGCCTTAATGATTTTCAAGTTTGTTTAGAATAGCTATGTATGTCTGACTAATACTAACTACAGGCTAAACATGTATATCGACTACTGTTATCACGTCGATAGAGATGTCTAACCTGCTGTTAGTGTTGACCAGACATTGAGTAACCGGCTTAAGAGTGGCTCGAGTTGAGTTATTGTTGGAAACTGATTTCATGGACAAATCATGCTCAAATTTAGCTATTCCTTAAAACCATAGAACGTCAGAAAAGATCTTGTGTATCGATGTCTAATCCGAAAAGTTATCTGCATTAGAATACTTGTAAGCAGATACATATGTATATCTTTGTCACTTAAAGGCTATTTATTGGATTGAATTTATAAGTTTCGCGAACTTCTAGATTTTCTTGGTTGGAACTTTTCAGGTAATTGTTAATATTGACTTTTAATTGTTGTTAAGCAACCCTCATCATAGAATTCTCTGGCGTCTCTAAGATAGTAATGCTTATCTTGACTTTTCGAGCTGGCCACGCGAAATTTTTTACTACATCGCTTAGCCCACCAACAGTATTATGGTGTTTAGTCAACCTGTACTTCAGAGTTTTGTGGCATTAAACATAGGTTTGAAACGTTAAACTTATTTTTTTATTGTTAGGCATCATTAGAAAAAAATTATAAATGATTGTCACGGGCGGGACACGATAAAACGTTTCAAAATCTCTTAAGTAGGTACTTATAATATAATAAAAGAAATGAAATAGGGCTGCTTAGTATAAACACACTCTAGTTATGAAATTATAGAAAACTCCCTAAAGTAGTAACTAAGCAATACGAAGTTTAAAACTTTTTAGTCACGGGTTGGACATGCTAAACCGTAGTGATTTTATCCTATTATATAATTTAAATGCCTATTTTTCTTCAATGCCATATTGCTTCTTCGGGGCGCAGAAAGATCGAGACATTTATTCCCCCCTTCAAAAAAATAATAACTTTGTGAATACTTGATTTTGCAGAGCCTTCTATATTAAAATATGTTGTCGTATTCAACTACTTTTCTAATGTTGAAGTTTTGAGTGTATTTACAGTGTAATAAAATAATATAACTAAATTTTTTTTCGAAAAAACGTTAATTTCAGGTATTGAGCATTGATTCATCAAGCATTCCATGTTCAATAAGCTACTCTACAATTGGACACAAAGTTTCACTTACTCATGGAATACCCCATATATTTTAAAAACTAATTTCATTTATGAAAAAAAAATAATGATTTTTGGAGGTATATATTTTCAAGCTCGTCCAGCTCAATCTTTGGGCGTAATTCTTAAAATATAATAAATTTTATATTTCCGATGGAAAAACAGTACCAATTATTTTTTTGTATAGATAGTACAATGAGTGGTGCACAAACGTAACAAACACATGGTAAATTTGAATGTGTCAATTCTAGTACAATGCGAAAATTTCTGCAATTTAATTGAACAAAATTCCCCATAGCCGATTTTAGTGGCATTTACTCCAATCCGTTAAGTGTTTGTAATTGGAAGTTGACAGAGAACTACTTCATTCCTCCATTGATCCTTAGTTTAGTTGCAAAATCGACACAACACCACAAAATATCTCATTCGACTGCACTGTACCTCCGCATTTAGGGTCGCCCGGAAGTCAACTCTAACACAAGCTCACTTTTGAGAATTACTAACCTTACGCTCTAACGTTTCTAGCACAACAAGGCAAAAATGGCAAAGTATTAGTAAAACTGTGAAAAAAGTACGGTCGTTCATTGCTTATAAATTCTTCCGGCAACGGAAGTGAGGGCCTATCTACTTCCTGTGCAAGCGAATGAGTTTACACAGAGCGAGAATGTAGAAAACAGATCAGTAAATCTAAGGATGATAAGAGTAGAAATGTCAGTGTAAAGGCCAGAGAAGAAAACAATTAAAAAAATGCTAAGCTTATTGCATATTATGCCGGACAAAGCGCATAAAAATGCTAAGCGTAAAGTGACTTCGAAGCTTTGCAGCGAAACTATGTTGCATTTTTCATATTCATATTTTTGCTTATACTTTTTGTTTTTGAATTCATGAACTTTTTTGCTTTATGTGAACGGAGGTTAAGTGAATTTGAGAAATAATCTTTTTGGGACTTCCTGCAATGTAGCTTGCTGAACATGCACATACATACACACATATATAGCTGCGTATGTGAATATCTCTATTCGTATACAGACTTATTTCGCTAAATCGAAAACTGCCCAGCAGGAAAAATAAGCAATGAAAGGAGCTTTTGGAAGCGGTAGGCCTTTCGTGTTCCATGCTTTACTCATTACTTCTTTTTTTATGAATGAGCAGATTTTATAACTGCTTTAAGCTCACCCTGGTTGTCGCTGAAAATGTGTAAAGGGGCAACAAAGGGCGCCAAAGCATCGCTTTATCTGGGAATACTGGCATTTAATGCAAATATTTGTTTCACTCGCGTAAAATTAGATGCTAAAACTTTTCAAAAATACATCACGTGTGTATGTACGTACCACCACTCTTTGTGGCAGCAAGCGTTAAACATTTCCACACTAACACTCGCACAATGCACTTAGGCAAAAAAGCTTTTATCGCAAACATTTCTATGATCATGTTTGTCGCATAACTCTGTAAGTATGTATGTATGTGCATAGGTTCAGTCTTCATACAAACGAAAAAAAAAACAAGAACAATACTCAACCGTATACAGTCCAACCACAAACCACAATTTTTGGTGACCCTCAGCGACAGCTCGCGCCCTTGTCGCACCACCCAAAAGCGGCCAACAGCAAACAACATTGTTGCGCTTTTATGACCAAATGAAAATAATGGCCAAACAAAATGTTAAAATGGCTACTTTAAAGTGCCACCAGTCCAGCGTGCCCTCCCCCCCCCACTCAACACATGCATGCAAATGTACACAAACACGCACACATTCACAAGCTTTATTGCAGAAACCAGCATTTTGCCAGCCGTTTGTGTTTTGAGTCGAAGCCTTATCGATGAAGCAAGCGCTCGCTTGTCTGCCGAGGGTCCACCAGGTGCGATTGTATGCCCTATGGTCCATTTAAGCAACAACAACAATAGCAACAATGGCGTGAAAGTAACAACAAAAATGGCTGATAAAATTATTCCTGTCGCTCGTGGCTAGGCTATCGAACTAACGGTTATGTTTTGTCGCATGTGGCTTTTAAAATGTATGAACATGGTTAGGTGAGCTTGTGATTGTATGTATGAGTATGAGTACATTTATGTTAGTGTGTATGCTTTTAAATAACAATAGCAGTAAAGGAGTACTGAAGCGACAAAAATAGTTATTAAAAATAGGCGCTAAAGCTTTGGTGGCTCATACAACTTACCTATTTGGCTGGGAAAAAAAATTGCTTCGAAAATTGTGTTGACATGGCAAGCACATGAGGGCAGACATACAAACATATTTGCATTTGCATGTAGACTCACGCTCGCCAATAAATACAAAAAACCATATCGTGTAAAAACTTAAAAGGTTTATTGGGAGTAGAACGATTTCGATAAGCCCCAGTAGTGCCTATTAATAGCATATTCGATGCTCAATGGCAATTTGTTGTGGTGATTATAAGGTTGTTAACACTATTAGCATATCGGTTGGGTAATGAAAGTATACATTACATATATAAAATTATGTAGACATAACTAAATGCAAGGCAGGTAAGATAAAAATTTAAATTACTGGAAAGTCATTCTTATTAAAATGTTAGAGAATAAGCTAAGGAGTTCAATTTCAATCTAATAATTCGGAAAATTTATATGCCAATCAAAATTTTAAATAAAATTTTTTATTACATTTACAAAATGTCTGTTATTAACGTTGCGGGTGCTTCTACGTTATTGGCTTTGTGACAGCCAAGTCCAATAAACACACCAGTTGTTGTTTTTATGTACCAAATGACGCTATATTTTTACTACACAGCTTTTAAGCGTATTACACTATTCATTTAATTGAGACCTCTATTCATTTACACTCAGTAACTTTGTAATAAAAACTTTGTAGAGGCAAATTTTCAATTCCATTTTCAAAAAAAAAAAGCTCTTTGCTATTTGCTCTTTGCGCATTCTCGTTGTGGTTTTTTTTTTTTGGGCATAACACATGGTGTTGATTTCTTCCTTACTTCTTACTGTAGGTAGATTAAGGTAGCCCAAAACGGTTTAGTATCGATCCCAAAGCTTTAAGGAATCATCGGTGATAAAACACTTTGTGCCAAATTGGAAAATGAAATGCGATTTAAAGTAAAATAGGGTCGAAAATGGCACGGTTTGAGCCAAGTTGGCAGCCCTGCATATATTAATTTCTTTATTCAAAATAGCAATAAGATTGAGCTTTTTCTTCAGAATGATGTTGCCCGAAAGAACAACGGATACGATGAGGAGTGTCAAAAAAATGCAGGGAACGCAACGCGAGCCATGTGTGATCATTATAGAGAACTGGAGAGAGACGCGAAACGTATTTGCCGCAATAAGAAGAGAGAGGCCAAAACACGTGAGTGCGAAGAGCTTGAAACGCAACGAAATTATTTTGATAAGTTATTATTGGTAATGAACAAAACGAAATCGATTCATATACTAGTTTGTTGAGCATCCCTGATTGAAAGTTTATTCACCTACATTCTCGGATTTTTGTGAAACTTGAGGTAATTTTTTCTGCTAAATTCTTTCTCTTGGCAGACAAACTGATGTGCTGTGTATGTGTCTAGTGTTCTCTCAATTTAGAGCACATAATATTTATGTATATACTATATATATATATATATATATGTACATACATACATAAATCCCTTTACACTCCCTATATACTCACTTTCTGCACTCGATTTGAATGAACACATTACAAATGGATACATTTGCACATACTACATACATTTTTACTTTCTCTTTGAAATTTTCAACTTGTGAAATTTGGCTTCCCTCGCTTTCCGCAGTTCAGGGCTTTGTCGTTTGCCAAAAAGTATTTATGAATGAAATCCACACTCCGACAGCAACCAAAAGATCTGCAAATATAAATAAAAGAAAAAAAGAGAATATGATTACAAAACAAATATATAACAGTCATTAATTTCTAAATAATTCGTATACTTTGTTCGGGTGCTAGCGAAGAAAGGAATATCGTCACCTGAAATGCAAAAAGACGTAACAACATCGTAAATGAAATGGAAACAGTCGTGACCCTGCAAAAATCGCGAATACTCCATGCATGCGTGTTAAAAGTACTCCCTAAGGACCAAAGAGTACTCCAAAATTAACCACAATTCATATAAAAAATATGGTCCAATTAACATTGCGATGTCCTAGGGCAGGACCATATACTCCATCCCCGCATTACATCAGAGTAGCACAAAACTACTCCAACATATTAACAATGGCATTGTTGTTATATTTTTTCGTTTGTACACGCTTTTGTTCTTCACTTCTCAAATGCTTTTTCGAAATTAATAAAAACCAAGACAAAAATTAAAAATTACATGTTGCCTCTGACGGCATTCGTACCCGAACATGCTGGGAGCTAAGAACTAACAGCGAGCATCTCTACACGTTCAGCTACAGCCAGACATGCAAATGTGCTTTCAAATGCTCAACTTCAATCACATTTCGTTAAAACACGAGCAGTTATCGCATAACAAACAATAAGCTGGCGCAGAGACACGAGTTGGTCCGCTACAGCATGACAGAGGAACACTTTTGTAAGTACTCCAATTTACCACAAAGAGACAACATGGTCCAACGATTTTTGCAGGGGACAGATATTTTAATTTTTTTTTTTTATAAAATGTTGTGGGGAGTTGTAATTCGATGAAATCCATCATATAAATCAAATAGTGAATTTGGAATTTTTTACTAGTTATGACTTTCTGCATTTCAACGATGATGCTTGTTACGTCTTTTTGCATTTCAGGTGACGATATGTAGTATATGAAAACGGCCAAAATACGCTACATATGAGACAGAGCGATTTTTCATTGAAATGTCACATGAAGAGCACATCTGTCATGCATACACATGCATACATACATACGTACGTATTTAGTTAGTTATGAAAATATTTTGATATCATATTCTGTTGATGCGCACCGTGTTTGAGAACTTTTTGTTTTGCTTTATGTCTAAGTGTTGGCATTGTTTTGCTGAAAAATTTGTTAAATCGCCAGATTTATGACCCTTTCCGCTCAGGCAAATTACTTTGATGAAAGATCTTGAATGGTATGCATTCCGAAACGAGAATTTACATGTGCATACACATACTTCATACATACATACGTAAGTATATAAATCTGTGTTTAAATTACAAATGCTGGGTTGACGGTATTAGGGAGGGGAGGGATTTATTCAGTAAAAGGAAATAAATGTTGCATTAAAAGCAAATTTAGTTTTAATAGTACAAATTGCAACGCTAACGGCGCCAGTTATCAGTTATCGAATAACGCCTAAGATAAATTTAAAACTCCCGTAATCTAATGCTAGACGCTTTCACTTCTCGATGACTCGCTGAACTTTGCTGGATCACTCGGTGTATGGTCTTATACAATGAAGAACTCAAGGCCATCATAGGCCAGATAAAACAGACGGCTTTTAACGTCATTCATAGAGAGACCTTTATATCCTTCATGGAACATCGGAATTTGAATGCAATGGTCAACTGTGGCAGAGGAAGAGATTAAGCTGTTTCATTCAAGTTTTGTCACTGTGATACAGTTGCGCTTTGTGTAATGTATCCTAGTAGATTAAACCCCCCGGCATAAAAATGTGTGCATTTTTAGATATAAATCTATTAACACACTTTTGTCATAATATTTTCATAATATATGTATACCATACTAAACAACAATATGCTTAAATTGAATATAATACACACAGTGACCCATACAAGAGTTCACATGTTCATATTTTTTTCAATATTCACACTATTTTTCCAGTTAAACTTTTTTAGTTATTTTTTTTTTTATAAAAATATGGTTCATGCTCTTAAAGCAAATAAATCAAAATTTCAATCTTAAGAAAAATTTAATAAATTTTTATCAAAGTTTCTAACTCTTAGTTTGAATCTTTAGAACATTTTTGGTGCAATTAAAAAAAAAACTGGCGTTGATTCTTTGACATTTTTCTGCCAATATGGAAAAAGTGCAAAAATCCATCAGCAAAAATTCAACGCGACTTTTTAGCCGCTTGAAACCTGATCAGACTAAAATTTTATGGGCTATAAAGGTGCTTACCCAAAAATTTTCTAAGAATTCAAATTAAAAAGTTTAGTTTCGCTCTTGAAAACTTGTTGATTTTTTCTAAATTTCATATATAGTTTGTAACTTCGATTTAGTTACTTTTGGTTAATGCATAAACAATATTTTTATAAAAAAACATTTCACTCGGAAAATATTGTCAAATTAAACAAAGCACACTTGTTTGAGTCACTGTATATTATAAATAGCATTATTCGGCTGCCAACGGCAGTTTTGCAGACATGACATTGCAAAGTTTAGTTAACAACAACGAGAATATAAAATTTATGAGCAGAACCTTTGTCAAAGCCAATACAATTGAACGAAGACAAGCGGGTGTTAAATGCTCGTGTCAGAGACAAGAACTCAAGTGAACTGCATTTAATAAAATTACACACGCCAGCACATATATACTCCAAATAGAAACACATTTATTTACATCAACTTATTGGTTACTTGGTACTCATACATCGGTTAAAATAAACGAATATGTCAATGCTTGTGTGTGTTTGTTTGTGCAAAAATTTTGCAACCAACCAGCTGAGAGCTGTCACGCACTACGCTTACTAAGCTTACATGGGTATCAGACATCTGCAGCGGGTGCTTGATTTTCGTGTATACTCGATCATCTAACAAAACCCGTTTTGCATCGTTCTCTGTATACGAGCAGAAGTATTGTTCGTTATCGACTGAGCTCAAGACGAACATGTTGGCCACAACACCCGATTGCTTTTCATACATACTTGATTGGGTTCGGGTGCTTTGCAGCTCAATATACCCGGGTGTTCGAGTTTCAACCCGAGTGTGCACAAAATTTTCTTGATTGGCTTATGACGTTTTTGTTTCTACAAAAAATGTTGCCTTCTCATCGNACATTAGGGTGCATCACTTTCCATACAAAAAAATAAATAAAAAATCGGTACTATTTTTCCATCGGAAATGCAAAAGTTATTATATTCTAATACTTTCGTCATAATATTTCCCAAGAATGCAAAGATTTACGCTACTTGGAAGCATTTGAAATATCTCCACAAATCGAGATTTATATCAATAAAAATCGTTTTTAAAAATATTTTTTCTAAAAAATTACCTCAAATAATAAATGAGTTTGATGCCGAATTTCCACTAGGAATTGAAATGACAAAAAATTTAGGCCATTTGAAAAATTTCCATGAGGAAATGAACTTAATAACTGATCATTTAATGTAATGGCAGGATTATTTTTAATGCCCGACTTTGTCATTTTTGCCATTTAATGTCTGGTGGAAATCCAGAATAAGCTTAAACGAGCTACATAAAATTGTTTAAAAAATTTATCAGTGGAATCAAAACAATAAATTTATAATTTCTGGGAAAAACCCGCACATTTTTTGGTGATACATTCTAATGTACATATATTCAACTTCATGTCATGTATGCAAGTAAATATATACTATATGTATGCAGATAATTATGCAAATAGGATGGCAATAACTATAGAAGGAAATATCTACATATATGTACATACAAACATATTTAGATCATGTGGGCATGTGGGCATGTCAACTTGCATAGGCAGAAGTGCGGACAAATAGTGATTAACATATATGTAAATATGCAAGCAAATTATATAGCGGCGTGTGCTTTCTTTACCAACACATATGTACAAATATTTGTATGTATACGTTTAGGTATGTTTTCAACTGCCTGCTAAATGCGTAACGTGCAAATTTGCACAAATTATGCCTAAATCATAATTAATATTTTAGATTACAATGTGACAACAAGTAGCAGCATTAAGCCCAGACATATGTGCATATGAACATACATATGTACTCACTTGGATGTGAGTGAATGGTACAAGTATTTTACTCGTGAACAAACTTCTGCCTAAGAGCACTTTTTTCTTAAGAAATTGATTGACTTTATCTTGGATGTCCACCAAAATATTCTAATCCACGTAACGGTCCACGATGTTTCTACATAGAATGCCCCATAACTTATAACCGTGCGTCTCTTAACCGAGGCTAAACTTTTAAGCCAGCCTGCCTTTGCAACAAGGCCGTTCTTAAACTCTCAAAGTCATTGATGGAATCGTCTTTTATCTCAGTAAAACGAGACTAAGGTTTTGATATCAAGAGTTCTTGCATTGAAAATACTTCTTTCAAAACTATATAGGTTTTTTTTTTTAATTTACTATGTGCAGGACTTTGAGACTGGCGCTCATATGTATCAGCATTATTGCAGTAATAGTTCGTTTTATGCAATATTGGTAGGAAACTTGTGGATCTTTCCTAGGATGTTAAAAAAATTTTAGAAATTTTTTCGGAGGCTCGTATTTCTCTTCTTGGTATTTTTAAATATTTTCGGAACTATATATTCATTTGTTATTTTATGTGATTTTTGCAGGTATTTTCGGAATATCTGAGGAAGTTTCAAAAATTTTAGCTATTCTTCGAGTTTGATCCAAGAGAATATTTCGTATTGTTTTCAGAACTTTAAGGTATTTTTCGAGATTGTAGAGACCCTTCAGAGCACTTCCATATTCATCGTGTTTAAATTTAGTAATGTTTTTGGTAATTTTCAAGATTTTTCAGGAACTTTTAATATTTTTTTGGAATGGTTTGGAATATTCCTTCTTACATTGTGCGGTTTTTTCGGTGTACAAAAGTAGGCTCAAGTTAAGTTATGAAAAATGTATAGCCACTTTTTATGAGTTTTATTATAGATATAGAACCTTAGATCAAAGGAATTTTAGTCATATACACTAGAGACTCGGCAAAAGTCGCCTTGATTTAAAGTCAAGGTATATAATTTTGTTATCAGATTTCCACCAAAAACTTTTATCAGTCCGTTACAGACTGCTACAATCCTCTACAAAGAAAAAATCTAAATTTTTACGAATTCCAACAAAATATTTCGGCTTCATTTAAGCGATACTCTTCAGCTGGATCACGATAAGATCGCTATAAAAGTCGTGTTCCCCAATAAAGGAGTTTTAATATCTCTCTTTCCACACAAAAAATATATATAACGAATTGAAAGTGATAGAATTTTTAATGCAATGTGAATAACTCAGATATTTTGTTGATGGTAAATTTTAAGAAACAAATGTTGCACAATTAACCCATTTTTTGACTTCTTTTTTTTACAAATAAATTTTAGGTTTTTGTTTGGAAAAATCAAATGAAAATTAAAGTAATTATAAAAAATATCCACTCTGATCAGCTGGGCTATTTTATTTTGTCTAGATTAATATTGTGTAGAAAAAGACCAAGAAGCTTTAGAAAATGTAAACTCAATTTCACATAAACCCTACAAAAAAAAACATGAAACGGTAAGGGGATGATAGAAATATATACATATTAAAGTTTATTGGTATAGCAATTAATATCCCACAAAAATAGTTTAACAATTTAAAATGCCAAAATGTTTGGTTTTTTAAATAAACTTTATTAATTTGATCTACATACGTACATATGTACATATACACTTCTGTGCAAAACAAAAGCAGTAGTTTTTCTTAGCCATTTTTTCACCATTCCTTAATTTTAGATTTTTTAACTTTGTTGAATTTTCGCAAATTTTGCACAAAGGTTAAACAAAAAATAAATAAATTGTGCAAATTAAAAAAACACGGCTGTTATTTTGCACAGAGCTGTAATGTACTTACGCTCACATACTTACTTATTCATCCATCAATACCAAACTAAAGGAAATTGTAATTAATAAATACTGGTTATTTTAACTTTTAAATTTAAAATGGCGCAAACGATTTTATTGATGAAAATCAAATTAGAATGCAAAAGCGGTTAAGCTAAACATAACAGTGTGAAAGACCAGAACGCACACATATGTACAAACAATAAAACCATTTAACCACGAAGCAACAACAAAAATTAGTACTTTCCGCTGCCACCAGGTAATTAAATATGTTTGCATATAAAATATTTTTTTTTTCGACAGCATTTTGTTTGCTTTTATCGCACATTGTTGCTGATTGTTTACATAATTTTTTTTGTTTGCTATTCAGCTGCTATTATTATTTAATTTTCTGTCATTTAAGCATTATCGTTGCTAATTTCGGCTATTGTTTACAATTTTGTTGTTGCTTTCGTGAGCTATGTACGAAGGCCTCTGTTTATTTTAGGTTCTAATTTTACAGTTCAGCAGATGAGCAAACAGACATAAAGTTGCACATATTTACATGTGTATGTATTTACATATACATATTTATGTATGTTTGTACCCATGCAGTTTGTGTTTGCATAATTAATATTACTAAATGCAATAAATTTAGATATGAATCCGGGTCAAATTATGCGCTGGGGCATATATGTACATACGAGTACACACATATCTATGTACATTTTTATTTGCAGTTTATAAAGCTTGGCCCATATGCAGCATTTTTGTTGCTGCATTTGAACTAATAAATCTATTTAATTGACATATGTTGACATACATATTTATGTATGTACATATGTTCAGTGGGAGCTCTTGCGAGTAAAGCCCACTATCAACCTGTTTGTGCAGCTTTGAGGCATCATTAAAACGAGGAGTAGACCCTGGATCCAGGTCAGTACTGTCTTTATTTTCGTCTGCCTCTTGAATTGTAGTAGAAACCTATTGTCAAAGCAGTAAAATGGAGTGGTGTGGTCCAGATCATATACAAATGTATGGAACCCGCGATTAACATCAAATCAATTTCAAATAACGAAAAAAGATTACTTAAGGCCTTTAAGCAAATTCCGTATATGTAACTCAGTTTCTTTTTAAACTTTTATTAGTAATATAGTTGTAATGACAACACAATAGCCTTAAAACAAAGGTAGCTTCAACATCACTCTCACAATATTTTACCATACACTTAGGTCTTTTTTTATGCGGTACATGCGTTCCTCAGAAAGCCGCATTAAAAAAAAAATCCGCATAAAAAGTTCTTTACTTTCATACAAATACAGGGGATGCGTTCCAGCATTTTCAAAAACCGCATAAATTCAGATACTCCGAGTAAAAAAATTCTAAAAAACCGCATACAAAGATTTTGTGAGGCAATATTAGGCAAAAAAAAAAGAAAAGTAATTTATTTCTTCACTTCAAGACTTATTATTCCATGTAAAACTGAACATTAATGAAATAAATAAAATTGCTTCTTTATTTTAACAAAAAAAAAAATACCACAATAATAATTATGTAAGAATACAAAGACAAATTACTGTCAAAAAAGTTATAAAAACTCTCAGAAAAATCAAAATCTCTATACCGAAAAAATGGTTTGAAAACTCGCATAAATTCAAATCCGCATAAAAAGAGACCTAAGTG
>NW_016165272.1:0-28214 GCF_001687245.7 Rhagoletis zephyria | reverse complement strand
ATCAAGCTCTTAAAAAATCACCCGTTAGTACGTCTGTATGTATGTATGTACATATGTAAGTACGATTATTTAGTATTGATATTAGATTTTTTATAAATTCCCAAAGGGTTTCTTGCTTCAATCGCGCAACTCCGTCTCACGCAAGGCAATGTGGCAATCATTGCCACTGTCAAAACATCAAAACTTTCCGGGAATCCCAGTTAATTTCGTATTTCCGCTTGGCTGTCCCTTCAGCATTTCGACCAAGCAAGTCCCTTCGCACGATGGTGTATATACATACATAACAACTTAAACTTGAAATATCAATTACCGTTAAATAATAATTCGCATATTTATTTATAAATTGTTATTAAATATTATTAAACATGTAACCACTTACGCCGGCCAACAGGAACAACCCTCTCGCCACTTCCTCTTTGCACAAATGCTACCAAATTAGCTTCGGAAGGTGATGTTTCACCCTTTTTCGATTAAATACGAGTCCCCTAATTTCGATTTTATTTGTTGATATCGAATTACGTGTTAATAAGCGCTTTGGCAGTGACGTTTCCCATCCACAGGTAAGAACCAATCAATCCTTTTCGTGGTGGCACAACAAACCGCGAAGTAATCGATGAAATTGACACCTAAATACGCACTGATATTCCCAATGTAAAAGGCAAAATGTGTACTTGGCGTGGAAAATCCGAATTGAAGTGGTTACGTTGACTTCGCTAAGAATGAACGGGTATACCGATATGTCAAGAAACTAAAACAGTTACAGTGGAAAGGGCATTGGATATTGTATGTACAGTGACGAGCAAAACTGTAACATGGTGTAACACTTTTTATTTCAGTCGCCGCTATCTTTCCTTTTGCTTTTTTTAGTTCCTGGGTGCGATTTGGCATACCTTATTTGTATCTCTGTAAAAATTCTGGAGGTATATCCACCCATATATCCTTAGTTTGCTTTCACAGCCCATATACTCCATTGGACGGACTTGGATACTTAGTAAGCTGTGCTTTTAGTTGATTTCGCAAATTCTCGTTAAGATTCATGGCCGCAGATTGTGGACGTCATTTCAAATTAGCAAATTTTTGTTTTTGTACCCAGTCTTTGCCAACATGTGCAATGTGTTTTGGTTCATTTTTCAGCTGAAACTCATTTTTTCGACTACATCTTGCAAAGTTTGTTGAAATATGAACAGATAGTGTTCCTTACACATATTTCGTTTTAACGGACCAACAAAATTTTTGAAATACAACCTCAAACTATTATTGACCGACCACTGTGATTCACAGTTTGCTTTACATGATGCGCATGGGCTTAATTTGGGTTTTTGATCCAATACCATGCCCGGCCATCTGATTGAAAGAGATTAATTTAGTATTGCCAGACCAAATAACCTTCAACTGAAACTTAAAAATATGTTTTTTATTGCATTCTGAAAGGCCTAACATATCCCAATAGGGAACGGTCCGGTTTTCGTGCGATGTAGCAAAATGCTGCCACACGCGCACATCTATTTTGATCAAATTTGCTTTTTTCTCCTTTTATGATGCCTTCGCGCTCAATTTGGCACTTCTTCGCTTAGCTATCTACTGATTTGCATTAAAGTTTAATACCTTAAGTGCTTCTGAAACAGTGGCTGCATCGCTACTTGCTGCTAAGTTCACAAGATATCGTACCGTAATATTTTTTGACAGACTTCCTTTGTGCTTAGGAACACTTTAGGCTATATTTTTTCTCAGTCTTAACATATTCAAGTGGCAAACTCCACAGTTTTTTCCACTTTCCCTGCCATCTCGCCTTTCCGCAGTAAATCTATTATTTACATTTATGGTTCCTGATTAACTATATTATTTACTGGTGATCACTTCTTCAATAAATTACAATACAGAAAAAACTCATCTGGCTTCCAACTAAGTAAAAGATAACTGTAAAATGCAAAACTGAGAGTGAGTGCAAAACTGTAACATTTGCCTTAATTTACGTTTTTCTCTGCTGGGTTTTTTATTGTTGTTGTATTGACTTCAAATCGTTATGAGGGAGTGAGTAGAGGTGTACCAACAAGAATATACAACAAAAGGATGAAAGTCGTTAGAACTTGGAAATATAGAGGTGCCTGAAATAAAAAGTGTTAAACCATGTTACAGTTTTGCTCGTCACTGTATGTATTTGAACTCTGCTTCCATGAAGCCAAGTAGAATGTCTTTCAACTTCTGTAATCTTGCACGCACCTTGAAGGGTAGATCAACTTCCCAGGTAGTTTTATTGATGTCGAACTTCTGGGTAAATCCGCGCTTTAGTTCCCTTAGAATTTTCATGCCACTCTATTTCGAGAGGCTCATTTCACTTTGGCAGACATAAGTTTTTCTTTATTTTTCTTCTTTATTGTTTATTTCATGCAGCTTAAACACATTTCGCTTATCTCTGCTGATAACAGAAGCGAATGCAAACTCACCTGCTGTCAGATGAAAATTTCGTAGACAATCTCCTAATGCAAAGCTGTTATCTGGACAGAGTTTTCTGTAAATATGCTACAATCATTACAAATGCATGTTGCATGCAACAAGCATTGTATACGGCTTCGCAATGCTTAATCACACTTGTAAAGATGTGTATTTGTAATGGTAATTTTTATGAATGAAGTCATTATTTAAACAGTCTGCTATCGGAGGAAGTGCGAGTATGCGTAACGCGGTAAAAACGCAAACAAATCTTGCATCCAAACGGAGCAGTGACTAAATATTTACACATACATACATATCTTTCTCTAACAAGAGAGTCTGTTTCAGATAAAATTTGGTTGAATCGTAGAAGTTCGGCGACACATTGTGAGAGATATTTTAGCTTCTGTGCCGGAATAGCGATTTGGTGGGAATTTTCAGCTTTGGGGCCATCAGAAAGTTCCTTAGTTCATGTATGTATGTATGCGTATGGATTAAGCATATTCATACCCTGCAGAAAAAAATTAACATACTTGTAGTTAGATTTTTTGCGGGATTTCTATAAAATATATGTATAACTTGTAGTTAGCTACAAAAAGCTAACTTGAAACTAGTTGACAAGTAATGCAGGAGTAATGAAGGGATTGTTTTCTTTAAACGCATTTCTATTTAAATATCCAGCACTTCGCAAATACTTTTTCGAATTGAGGACAAATAAAAGAAAGGTCGAAATTTCATATTATCATTTTGAAGTTATGTCTGACAGAGTTCGAATATGGGCAGCAGAATATGGAAACAAATATGAAATTTAATAAAATAATTAATGAAAATAATAATAAATATTTTGTTTTTCCTATTGATATTTTATGTCCAAATTAGTTAGTTACATCTAATGCAGAGGTAACCACCCTTGACTATTTCGCGGCCATCGCTATAGAAATATAGTTAGCTTTCGCCAAAGGAAATATACAGATAAGTGTCTTTTAGCTCCTTCCTAAACAACTTAAAGTTACATACATTTCCCGCAGGGTATGTACATACATATGTACATGTGTGTGTACGCAGATATGGGAAGCCAACATTATTTAGGTAGCTGACCTCGAAGTCAATAGCGAAGTTTTTAGGTTTATTTGTAGCAGACAAGTCGGAAGTATGAAGAATCATATAAATTTACTTTAACCTAAAAAAATCCTAACTAAATATTGGGTAGCGGGTAAATACTAGAAATTAACATCAAGTCCTGAACCCACAACGGGAATATTTATATATTGTTTTCTGAATATTGGAATAGTAGATATTGTTACTCACTTGAAATGGACTACCAGCCAGTAACTCCCTTTTTTTTTATGTCCTGCATAGCCGAACTGTCGCTGTCTGCTCATCAATGGTTTTCATTAAAAAAATAATAATAATTTACTGTTATCAAAGAGGTGCAACTATCAGACATTTTAGGAAAAAGCAATTGCTTACTTTTTATTCATGCGACCCATAGGACTCTTCAATGAATGGAACGTGGCTTCGTTCATCATCTACAGGTCAATGAAATCGATTTTCTGATGTGCTCTAGTACTTTGCAGTAGGCTGCCTCAAAACGATCTGCATATACGTAAACGCGATATTCAAATTATTTCATGCAAAGGGTCCGATAGATTTTCTTTAATTTTTTGCAAATGGACTTGCGCATTTTCTTCCACAAGAAATTCATATATATAAAAAAAAAAAACAATATTAAAAAATAATGCAATTTTCTAGCCGCTTGAAACTTGCAATCAAACCCAAAAAGTTTCTAAAAATTTCAATTAAAAAATTCAAAACTTTGATGATAATTTGCTGATTCTAAAATCTAAATAGAATTTGGAAGTTGGATTTATTTATTTGGTTTCAGTTAATGCATTAACAATATTATAAAAAAATAGAAAACAAAATCTAGCTTGAAAAACACTGTAAATATTCAAAACAAACAACATTCACCCAGTTTTGATCGCCAGTGTACGGAAATAGCCGGTAGCACTTCTTTTATACTGTGTAAAAAATCAAAATCTGTCAGTTATGTCTCATAAAAATAAATTTTGGAAAACAATCGTACTTATCAAAGTAATATGAGGTTTGAGAACGGTTTTATCCTCTTCATTAATATCAGAATTATGTATGTATTAATATATCTCGTTTATTATTTACTTTTGTTCAAACCAACAACCGAACTCGAAATTTCATAGCCGTTTTCTGGCATTTATGATATTTTAAGTAATGTCATTCTCTCAGCAAATGAGCAATTTGGAAATAAATATCCACCATTTAAAACGATAATTCGGCTTGAATATTATATCCTTCTTCCTTTTCGAGGGATTGGTTTTAATTCGCTACGATGAAGTACACGAAATGAAAGAAGCCAAATCGGATTTTATTTACCAAGGAAAGGTAAGCGATATGGTACTCTACAATTAAATCCTAAAAAGGGTATTCGGAGAAATGCGATAGCCAAGGTATAAACACAACGGTGAATGAAAAAATGTAGCTGAATATACATATGTACATATGTAGATGTTACTTTCACAGCAGTGTAGTGCAGTTGAAGCCATCGATTACGTATGTAAGCATTAAGACACAAATGCGTATGTTTGCCTACATACATATTCTGATTCCGTGAAAACGTAAATATTTATCAAACGAACGATTTGATTACTTCAAACAAAAAATTGGAAAATGAAAGTTATTAATCTAACCGAGCTAAAGAGTCACACTCTTACATAATTACACACATACAGTAAAACCAAATAACTTTCATTTTTTGGAAATAATCAAACAAGGCCAATTGTGCATTTCAAACTGTTCGTTCGACTGCTCAAACTAAAATTCGTATTTAGAGGTTCCCATGGATGTTGAAACGATGTACGATGATCGCGTCTAAAAAATCAATCAATTTCTTATACAACTCGACAGCTTCGCGACATCATTTTCCGCTGCTTCCTCCGCTCTTGCTTACACATGCGCATCTCATCAACACTGATCGCCCACACTGCCTAGGTAATTTGAACACCGCGAGAGAATTTTTAATGCCGGCGATGCGATGCTCCCAATTGCCTTCTGACAAAACATCAGCACCGCATTTCCAAGCAGTAGCAGCAGTGCAACAATGCTACAATGAGTCCTTGAGGGACAATCTGCCGGCACTAAAAACATTTTCCTTGGCAAATGATTCCCGAATTTGAATTGAAACAATTCTGCTTGGGCTGGAAATTTTCCCACAGAAATGCACGCGGGCATTTTGGTTGGTTGTTGTTGTTAAATAGATAATGTTTTCTCTATTATTTTCAGCAGCTTGCTTTATTTTTAGTACGACCCGTTGGTTGTCGGTGGTGGGGAGCAAATTAGACGATTTACGCTTAATTAGTATTTGGCGGCGTATGCACGTACCGTACATACGTATCGGCTTACGCTGTTAAATATTTATTTTTTTTTTGTAAAAGAAAATAGGAAATATAAAATCTGTTTAGAAAACTTACTCAAGCACGAAATCTGACGAAAAAGAAGGGAAAGCATAGGAAGCGATTGGTGAATAAGTGACGAGAAGTTATAAATAAATGCGATTTTATTTAAAAGGAATTAAATGCGATCGAGAAATCTCAGCTTATTGCAAAAAAAAAAATGGAAAAAGAGCAAAAAAGTGGTGCGCACTTCCGAAATCTACTTCGAATTGTCCAAATCAGAGCAATGAATACAGTGTCAGATTTCGGTCTCAGTTGTCCCAGTTAACGAAAATATCATTTACAATTTGTCGGATACACCTTGCATTTCGCCTTTTGCCTTTTTGTGGTTTCATTCATCAAACTCGGAGCACATGCTGCGGTTTTCATGGGAACCTTTTCCTCAACCTGTCAGTCGAACTAATTGCACGCAGAAAACCATAAAAATCACGCTACCAATAGGATATGTTTTACGAAATGCGCAATCCACTTCGAAGTGTACAAAAATAGCTGCGTACACTGAGGGAAAAAAATATTTAAATCAAATAGAATCGTAATTGATCTTACTATAAACGTCAACGAAAGTACTGTATATTGGTAAATATTCAATTCAATTACGCGCATATTAAAATGACCGCGTTCGTACTGAAAAAGCATCCGTGAACTGAATAATCTAGATAAAAACTAAAAAAAAAATAAAATTAATTTGTATGTTGCCTTCAGTGGAATTCGAACCCGACCATCTCCGGATATCAACAACTTGTGACAAGCATTTGCGCACTCAGCTACACCCAGACATATAAATTTGCTTTCAAATGTTGAATATCCATCAACACCACAGCACGCGATTTGTACGGATAAACATGGGTGTACTATGTATGTATATGTGTGTTGTCACCGCTCTCAGAGCGGCGCTCTGCATGCTTGGGGTGCGTATATACACTTACATAAACATACTCAGATGTGAACAGTCAAATACGTGCGTAATAAATTTTGTATGAAAATATTATTTTTAAATACGAACATTTTTAAACGATAATCAAATATAAAGTATTCATTTTTACTATGCATTATTTCCCTCAGTGTGTATTTAGCTCAGCAAATGCGAAAGTGAAAGCCATAAAACATAAATGAAAACACAACGTGACCAACGACGACAAGTGCCTACTGCAGCAATCCTGCTCGCCGGCGGCTAAGGTCACGCCACATTGAGTTTGCTCGAGTGTGCGCAGGCGCAGCGATGCGTACCCCCGAGTGTAGAATTACCGAATTGCATTATGTGCAGAGCCAAGTCATTTAATTGCGTTGCCGAGTTGTAAGGAGCGTTGCAGTTGTAGGTGCAATTTGTAAGGACACAACGAAGTTCGACCCCTTACCGGGACATTGACTGCTGCTTGACAATCTCAAGTGCCTACGAAAGGTTGGAGACGTGGCAGACAGCAGGCCTGCGGTATTTCGCCATGTGTCCGGCTGTGGTTTCGGAAGTGTGCGATTCAAAAAGGATAAAAGGATATAGCATTCATATTTTTATTAAGTTTGAAATAGCCCGAGTGAGACTCAATTTGCCTAGCCAATATTTTACGCAGTAGAAGGAGTATTCAGCAGGCAACGGGTAACGCAACGAATTTACATAGTCGAATATTTATGTTGTTAAGTTCATAATTATTTTTCTCCTAAACACTGTCGACGAATATGTATAAATACAACAGCATTCTGTCATTTCGAAACTACATACATTAATTAATTGAACATGTCAACTGTGTACTAACTAAGTGGAATGGTTTGTCTCACACCCACCCTCATCGCGTTTGTAATTCCCCTTTACTTTTTATGTATTTACACACATTCTTATGCTTGTCAAAGGGGATTTCGGATGAGGAAACTTGATCACCTGGTCGTGTCGTAAAATTAGCGCCTTCAGCGCTCCCCAGCTTACGCGCATCTCTTCAACTCAGTATTCCCACAAACAAATCGCTTCTTTACGAAAACCAATGCGTGGGTATATTTGTGCAATGCTTGGGAAGTGTCGACTTTAATTACAGAAGGAAGTGATTGAAAAGTGATCGCGTTGTTGGAGATGTTGGCGAATGGTTTGTTGTTGTTGGGGAGTACTCACTGGTACAACACTTTCGATTTGAGTTGCAACAAAACTTTGCTGGTTTCGGTTTCATTTTTAGCTTACTCTTAGTTTGGGTTGCAATCACTTCAATGTTCATAATAAATTGTTCGGAACTTGTACATATCGCTCCTTAAATTAAAAACAGTCACTACTAAAAAAAATCCCAAATACTCAGGAGAGTCAGAAAAAAACTGTGGATGCTGCGAAAGCGACGCAAGCAAAACAAAAAAAAGTCTCAATAATATTTTTCCAGTTAAAGATGGTGATAAAGAAGAAATTTTGGCAGACGTTAGATATAGATATGGTCTGTGAAATGTCTTATGGAAAAAAATCAATTTTGACGAATTTTTAGTAGCGACTAATTTTGATTTTGGTGTGTATATTAGGGTAGTCCAAAGTTTTTATTCTTCCAGCCACCCCAAAACTGAAGGACATCGAAAATAAGGAGACCTTTTTTTTATTTTACGACTTTACTAACTACTTATGCTTAACCGAGAATCTCATCTTTTATATACAAAAATTTATTATTTTATGGGTTCGTAACCACGTCACGCACGTTGTGAAAAAATAGTTAATAAACTTGTAAACATAAATATGCATCACAATTTTGTTTTTGAAGATTTCTGAAAAGAAATATTCTTCTATGATCAAAAAATATTTGTTTTTAACGATTTTATAGCAATTCTACGAAACATGTTTCCCCATGTAAGATATACGGCAACCTCCAAAGTCCCAGCGGCACGGCTAAATATAAAAATTTCTTGTGTGTTGTTTGGACAACCCTAATGCACATATATGAAGCACCGCATACATAACTCTGAGATTCAAAATCGATGTTCGTTATTCTGCACATTTACAATCTCAAATATCGAATAAAATAATTTTTTCCACACTTTATAAGTCTAAATAATACTTAAGAAAAAGCAAAGTCTTATCAATGTCTAAGTATTCTTAGACGCTCTAGAAAAATTGAATGAGAATTCTGTCCGAAAGTACTCAAAGCTGCTAATAATTATTGTATCCCTGTGGGAAAATCTCTAGTACTGCACTAGTGCGCTTCTAGTACATTTGAACCCAGTACAGGTTCGCGATAAATCTCTTTTGCATGCAAACAACTGGCGAATTTAACATAGCGATGTCCTAGGAAGTGTCAATTGCCCCCCGCTGCATCCCTTTTTCGATAGTTCCGAACTAGTTCCCAATTCTATAATATCGAACCAGTTTTAAAATCGACAGACGAAAAGCAAAAGTATCATGATTTCTCAATCTTTTTGGTTCTTCCGTGCGTGCGATTTTAAATTAGTTTCAAAGAAATTAAATTTTCAATTTGAAATTAAATTTGTTTGAATGATTGTAAGAAATGTTACGTTTGTCTGTAGATGAGTTTGCATAGGTGCTCGCTGTTATTGGTTAGACGGTCCAGACGGTCCCAAGACACATATCTATGTAAAGTAAACAAGCTTCCCGCTGCATCCCTTTTTCGATAGTTCCGAACTAGTTCCAAATTCGGCATCTTAGATATAGATATCTAATGAAAAAATTGAAAAAAAAATAGTTTATTAAAAAGTAACACATTTCGCTGATTTTGAACTGGTGGGGATCTAGTTACTATCGGACTGCCTCGTTTTTGGCGATAAAGATCTACTACGGAACTAGAAATTTGATGCACTAGTTGGCGTTTTCCCTGCAGGGATGTAAATATACATATATGTACATACTGAGATTATAATTGGACAAACCATAGACACGCGTGCCAGGCTTTTTGAACTTTATATTCGTTTTATATATGGACAGTCGCAGTTTTAAAACGTTTTTGGTCGAAACTGATAATAACAGATAAGAATTCTATGGAAAGTGTTGAAAAAAAAAATTGAAATGCCAAATACGTAAATGGTACAGTCATTTGCGTGGTGATCAATTATTTTTGGATTCTGCAGGGTTAGTTGCAGGGAATGCAAAAATTGATTCGCAGGAGTCAGGGCGCCGTAGAATGGCCGCCATATTGATAACAAATGTGGGTCAACGCTTTTTGCAACTCTAATTAATACTCTTTAAATATACCATTTTATGTGTAAACTCTTATCTTGAGAGACCTATAATACTTAGAATATAGCTACAATTTTTGTGCCCTCGTACTAGAACAAGTCTCTTTGACTTGGCTTGTGAAAAATGGCTGTTACGGCGGTTAAAATGTTACATAAAAGTGGAAAGCATCAAACTTTTACTAAGAGTCTCCCTTAATGAAAATTTCTGCGAACTGAGAGGGAAAATAAATGCATAATTAGAGGTTTCACAAGACGCGTTAAGCTTCGTAATGTCTTACAACATTTTTAAATTTGTCTATGTAAAATAACGGTTAAAATGGTTTTAAGAGATTCGCTGTCTATGATAAGATATATATTTTTTATTACTGTTGCTTTTCCACTTTAAGTTTTTCACTTAAAACGGCCTCAAGCTCATAAAAATTGTTGAATATATTTTCTATATATTTAAGCATATTTTGCTGCAGGTAAAAGTCCCCTAAAACTACTTTAACTTTTATTTTACACGTATAAGTTTTAAGACATTACGATGTCCTGTGAATCCCCGAAATGTTTCATGAAAAATGTTAATGCAAAAAGAAGAAACTTCAACCCTCTGAAAACATAATTTGGTATGCGGAGGTTCCGAAATAATTGTTAAAGAAGTGATTCTTGCTCACTGTTTTTAGCGGATAACAATTTATTAATCTCTGCTGAGGACAAGTATGTACATGTACATATGTATATACTTGTACTTGTCGATCATAATTCAAAAGCCACCTCTCTCAAAAAAATCTGTACTAAAAAAAAAATATCATTTTGTCCGCATTTACTAGCCGACATTCTAAAACGACCACGTATGTACCTTTCCAAATGTATATATTTTTGATACTTATTTAAAAATAATTCGTTTCTAGTCGCTAAAGTCATTTAGAAATCGCTACTGTTCCACCCTCGCCTTGTTAACGAAACAAAAAGGTACACTTATGTATTTCAACTTTTCTTCCCTTAACTCTAACCACACTATTTTTTTGTGTTCTGTTCACCTCACCGCGTTTCGTGTCGCGGTGATCTACTTATTCCTTCGTTCGTCCTTTTTTCAGAGCGCGTAAGCGTGTTGCAGGTGGTTTATTTCACTTTTCAATTTATGTACGAGGTCCTTTGCCTCAGTGCGCTGCCATGTGTGACATTAAAAACAGAGATTTTCTAAGTTCACCTATTTGTGCGTTGCTGTGACTAGTAATTTTATTGTTTCCGGATCAAAGATCATTTCCTGCAGAATATGACAGGATGCAGTGTGAGCATTTCGTATTGCGGTTGAGTGGGGGAGAACTCCGATCTTTGACAGATGCCTATGGGAAAGTATTTGCTTTCGTTTTTTATTTTTTAATTGTTTGGGAACTTTTGATCACGTTGATGTTAATTTCGTAGTTAGAGCTGTTCATAGAATGTTTATGACGAATTTCGAAACGTTGCGAGTGAATGTCAGAATTTGCACTACTACCAGGCAATTTAATATTCGGTTAGATCGAGATAGATTTCAGAAATAAAAGAGATTTCTCCCCTGCTAAGCATAAGGAGTTGCCTCGACCTTTTTGCGACCCCTTCCGGCGATATGAGCTTTGCCGTATTGCAGGTTCCCACCTGCTTCCATCTTTCCCAGCTTCGGAGGAGAAAAATACTTGTATATTGGGCCTGCAGGTAGCGAGCGGCATGCCCAACCTCTTCCAAGACGGCGAAAGTGGAAGGGAAGTGCCTTTCCTTGCAAGCTCATCCGCCATCTCATTGCCTGGTATGCCTCTGTGTCCCGGCACCCATACAAGGTGAAGAGTGAACTGCTATGCCATCACGTTGAGTGGTCTGCGGCAGCTCACTACAGTTTCCGAGTTGCATGTGACAGAATCCAGAGTTTTTGAAGCCGCTTGGCTATCTGAAAATATGTAGATGTCTTTACACCCTACTATTCCTGTCCTTAAACACTCCGTAGCCTCTTCTATGGCCGCAAGCTCGGCTTGAAATACGCTACAGTGGTCCGGAAGGCGGACACCTAGTTGTTTCGAGTCCACTCCACCTCCGATCCTGTTATCCAGTTTGGATCCGTCAGTGTAGAACTGAATAGAATCCGTGGGCCCCGGATCGCCTTGGTTCCATTGTTAAGTAATCGGAACAAGTGACTTCTTACGACTTCTCGAATCAAATTTCCTTAAAATATGCGCATTCTAAACAAACGTAGCTATCGTAAATATACTATTTCTAAGGCCACATTAACCCTTCTGCCACCACATAAACTACACTTGTATGTATGTATATATGTATATGCAGTCGTATGATTGTGTGTGTGCACCATTGCCGTTAAGCGATGTCCCTTCACTGATAAGTCCTAAAACAATATAATTTACACAACCGAAGTGTAACCAACACATTACAACACTAAGCCACGGATATCCGGCCAGCATGCTGACCCGCCCATCTCCACCCACTCCACCCACGTAATGTGTTGGCACACTGGCAAAGCCAAACTTTCGACATTTGTCAACATTACAAAGCTGAACCCTTTCGCAGAGCATTCGACTAGTGCACTTAGTCGGAGGAATGTGTACAAAGGAATATGTTTGCATATATCCTTACAAGCCACACAACATACTCGTATCTCAGCTCGCTGTTGGAGGGTGAGCGCACGATAAGCCGATGTGAACTATTGCAAAGCAGATAAACAATTGCTAAAAACGAAGAAAAAATTATAGGATAGACGTGCAGAAAAATTTAGTTGCTCTGCCAGGAGGTTGGAAAATCTGCAAACACGCGCAACTATGATATCCCTGTGAATCCTTTTTATGGTCAAACTAGTGCTCGGCAAATGCAAACACCGTTGGCACCAGCACAAAAAGGGAAGCAAAGTAGCTACACCGCACTGGTAATCGAGAAAAGCTCTGAAGTCCACAGTCGCTGAGCTCGCGTGTATCCTTTGTGTGTCGTGGCGCGCGTTTCAAATTCTTTTGCACACAAATCGTAAATGATATCCCGTGGCGAAAGGACTTTTCTTAGTGCTGCATACATTATTGCATACATTCGACATTGCGTCTTTGTTTCTGCTCTCATCGAGACGTTGTGTGGTGTCCTCGCGCAGATATGAATTACCTTTATGTTATGTAAATACATAGCGCACACATAGTCACACATGCAACACACGCAGCAGCAACCCGTTCGCGCTGCGGTGGCACCTTTTATTACTTCCATACCGGTGATGATTCCGAGTCCGGTTGCTGGGCGCTGTTGCGCCGCCGTTCGCCACGGTGTCGATGATGATTATGTCGGTGTTGATAAACTCGAACCTGTGGCGAAAAAACGTCATCTCGCTCGCTCTACCAGCGCGAACATACACACGAATAGGAATAGAATGAATGGCCGGGCCGACTGGTAGTACAAGCGTATTAATATCCTTTGGTTTTATGAGCTGGCCCTACCACTTCCTTCTCCTTGCCGTCCGTTGCTTTATTATGCTATTTATCATAATTTTTCAATTTAACGTCGTCCTCAAACAACACCCATCAACAAGCAAGCGAAAACACACTCTGCCCGCTGCCGATTGATAGCCTGCCGATGATTGCAAGTTATTTTCCGACTTTCATCCCATCAGCGCCATTGGACATAGCGTCCAGTTTTGTTGACTTGTTTGCACAATTTTGCATTTGCCATCGATGCATCTTCTTAGCTGCCAACGAATTGTTTATACTTTCCTTCCACCCTTCGGAAGACATACGCAGAGGAAAATGCGATTTATCCTGAAAAAGTTCGAGCCAGTGTGCAGCGGAGCAGTGATCATTTTGCCGGTTATTAATGATAATTTTGACACTTCTTCTTGACATTTGCACAGCTGCCTCGAGACTTTTGAACGCTCAACAATAAACTATTCTTTTCGAATAAACTTGTTAGGAGGATATGCGAAAGGTCAATTGAAGTGATGGCGAATCTCACGAAACATTTCTACGGCGGCTTTGGTTGTGTGCCGCTTGGCTTGCTTTGGAAATAGTGGAGTTAATAGTGCGATTTGATCTAGCAAATACGTTTTAAAACTTTTGAATAAATGTCTTCAGAGATGGAAGTCGCGACAGCAGCAGTTACAAGCAGTAAACAAGTTGCAGCGCTTTATTAAATAATGCACGGAACATTCTAGGAAGTTCCTTTGGTTTCCATTCAGGAAATTGAACGGTATCGATGTAAATTGCGAGAAACTTTTACACCCTTCTTTCCGAAATGGCGGCGATTACACAACCCCCTGAGACTCGCATATCTCTATAATCTGCTCAACAGTATTAAAAACGATTAACGAACCTTACCAAAAATCGCCAGAGGGCCGAATTTTTATACTGTACTTGTAAGGGTACGTATTGCCCCTTTGTTGAGGTCCTTCTTGATATCGTTTTTGTTGAGTTCAAGAAAAGGGCTAGGCCCAGCAAATGGTGTATCTGCTGCTTTTTAGCTTGGAAGTTCGTTTTTTCATTTCCATAATAGCCCTCATGACCAGGCACCCAGATTAAGGATACCCTATTTTGGGCGGATAGATGCGAACTAGTATCCATCTACAGCTTTGAGGACAGATTGGCTGTCCGAAAGTAGGGATATTTCTGTTCTGGCATATTGCCTGTTTATTGAGACATGGGCGGTCTTCAGTAGACTAGTTCCGCCTGGAATATCATTGCGTCTTTACTTAAGGGAAACGATGTGCGGAATCGAGATCCCCAACACTCGCGCCTACACCGTAAGGTGTTTTTAACCATCGGTGTTTGCGAACCATCGTGCGGTCAGTTGGGGTTTCCGCTCCAATCTTCAAGAGTGGGAAATATCATCTTGTACCTATTCTTAAGGCTGAGGATGGGATAAATTTGGTTTGAGAACAAGGTTTTGGCCATGGTTATACATACTATTCATGCAAGTCGCTGGATCGTCCTCAATTTTTTAAGGCTGTGGTTTGTGTGGTCTTTTTCCACCATAAGTGCTCCATGTACTATTATCGGTTTGACTATCCGAGCATAAACCCAAAAAGTCATTTTGTGACTCAGTCCCACGAGCTGTTAGTGGTAAACAACGATTTCGTAGCTTTGTTATAACAGAGTTGAGATGTGACTCCCAGGTGAGTTTCGTATCCATAGTTATGCCTAGATATTTGACCTGTTGTGTGGAAAATAGAAAACGATGTAAATTAAAATACAATTTCCACGTAACTGAAGACCCGGTAAAAATTTCAGCCCGGAGCGTTGGTAAATCACGATACTATAAGGATTTAATGAAAATATGAGAGCCGTTCTGTGCTACCCAAACATTTTCTGAGGTTCATAGATGACTGCACTCGAAAAGTAGATCTTGGGAAATGTGTGCCCGTTATGCATATATGTATGTATATACATACATTTCTTAAATTTTCACACCATCCATTTCGCCGAGTTCATCATTAATTATCGGCTTAATCCGAGAGCACATCGATCAACGCCCAGCTTTTCTGGCCAGCGCTGTCTCAGTGGTCAGTTCAGGCATCTCACACTGGTCACTGATCTTCGCCACACATCATTAAGTGAATGTATTTTCTCACACGGTATCACAACCAGTTCAGTATCCTGAGATTACTCAGAAAAAGTGAAAATAATTAACCATGCTAAAATTACCATTAACGCGCAGACACACACACACATGCCACATGGGTTGGTCAGTTTTACATTGTCTCAGAGGCGCTAACGTAGCCCTTTTGTATTGTCTACTTCCTTAACGGCAAATGTCAAAAACCATTATCCTTCTAATAACTCAAAACACACGCTTTGACGAATTCCAGCCAACCCATTCACGACGATCGCCAGTGGTCAGTTTGACAACGTAACTTGAGATGTACGCCAGGTAAAATCTGAATTTTAAAAGAAATCATAATCTTCTGGCTTATTTCGTTTTCTTCATTGCGCCTATTCTTTGCTTAAGCGACGCTGATACTTACTTTCCTTTGAAGTGTCATCTGCAACCCTTTAGCAGCGGCCATTCGATGCGCTGTCGCTACCTTCCTCATCGTCCTGTTTGAGAAGATATCCTTTTGTGCCGACACTTTGCATAATCAATAATCCTTGACGCAACGTTTATTGTGCAACTGACCAACAATTTTAGCACGTTTGCAATGATAAATTATGGTTTGTAGTCAAATTGAAGAAAATAGAAAACAATCCACAACAACAACAACAACATACAAACGCCACAATAGCAACAACAAAAGCAAAAAGCAGAACAAAAAGGATTTCATAATTATTATGTGAATGCCTGTTGTAGTCCCTTAATGGGACATACGGTGCAAGTCCGGCCGTGGAATGGACATCTGCTGCACCGCTTCAGCCTCAAATGCAGCAAATGGGGTGGACAATTGGTCAGATTGGTGGACCTCCGCTTGGCTTGGGTGCAGCCGTAAAAGTGGTAAAAAGGTGAAAGATGGGTACGACGCTTTGCTTGGGCTTCAGTTTGTTTTTCTACTTAAAATTATGAAAGCAGTGTTGTACATAAGCATCGCTACTCATTCGAAGCTTCTCATCCGATGATGCCCTTCGGAACTGACCGTTGAACTTGGCCATGGCTGGGGTGATGACCCAAGAGGATGCTGGATGCTGTTTTTATAAGATGAAATCATATGTTTTCGTTATAATTACTTAATTCAGCTTTTTGTAACGCTCGGGACTACATTGAATTATATTATCGTTTTTTGTGACCAAAAAGACTTAATTCGCACATAGGTATGTATGTATGTATGTGTATATGTATGTGTATATGGTAAATTAGGAATTTAATTTTGTTATTTATGGCCTTATAAAAAGTATATTTAACGACTTGATTGAGCTTGAGGCCGTTTGTAATGAAAATTTTCGATCGAATCCCAGTTGAAGAAGTCTGATGAGGAGATGTGGTGATCTCCGAAATAGCTATAACTTCTACCAAAAATGTAAATTGTTGTTTTTTTTTTTTAAATTTTCTTTAAAAACGACCTTAAGCTCAATAAAATTGTTGCAGTAAATTAGGAATATAAGTTTTCTGGTCGTCAAAATGACTGTTACATAAAACGATGAATGGAATATTTGTTATAATTTTATTCCGTTTCGTATACACATACAGCATCGGTCGTATCAATAGCACTTCATTTCAAAGAGTCTCAGGAACTTTCTTTCGAAGAACAATTTGGGAACTAAAGCCTCAGCAACTTTCTGACAGAAAACGAAACGGAAACAAATCTTCTCTGAACTATCCACGAAGAATGGAAGCGAGAACGAAATGTTTCACTAGCGTCCTTTAGTTTGAAAAGTTTGAATATTAATATTAATCAAAACAGAATTGAATGCTAATTATACAAATTAAGTAAACGAAATCTTAAGACACGAATTTTTTTTGCATAGAAAATGAAAATTTGTTCCATAAATTAACAGTTCACCCTAATGAAAAACGATCTTGAAGTTGAAATGATCCAGACTTCATCTGGTTTAGAATTAACAATCGTGGTTCTCACTGAAATGATTTTTAATCCCAACAGGCGTCAGAGGAGTCGCTCATTCTTAACGTTAACGATCTAAAAACTTAGTGGTCTCGTTTTTTTCTCAAGCAGAACGTTCCCCAGATCTTTGTTCTTATTGGATCCTCTTTGAAAACGTTCCCAAACCTTTCGTTCTCATTTTGTTCCCCTTCAAACTCCCAGTACTTTTTTTCCGTTTGGTTCTTTTGTGGGAACGTTCTTGACATTACATTTTGTTCTCATGCAAAACTAAACCAAAACTGGAACGTGTTCTTGGTCCCTGATTCAAACACAGTTCATTCTCTATCAAAACCCATATAAAAAATTCATTTAAAACTCTGTGAAGGACTAAAAAATACAGCAAATTTTCACGAAAGTTTCAAAAATTTTTCTCAGAAGTGGTAAAATTTTTTGGAGTATACTCTTTTGTAACCCATTCAATTTTAGTCTTATAAAGCGCCAGTTTCAAGTGACTAAAAAATAACTTTCTTTTTTTATAACTATTTTGCCGAAGGTGTCGCAGTTTTCTTCGATATAAAAATAAACTGTGCTTATTAGTTATATGTATGGAAGAAAATGTGATTGAACTAAAATTGAATGGGCTAGAAGCGGCATTCTCAAAAAATCCTAAACACTTCTGAGGTTATTCGTTCAACTTCATCAGCCAAAGGTAAAAGGTTTAGTCTTTAGTTATGTCGATAGAAGATTTACGGATAAATTTCATGTTTTTTTTAGTAAAAAAAACGTAAAACGTAAACGTTGCTTTATATGGGTTTTGTTAAAGAATGACCTCCATTTTAATTGAAATTTCTTAAAAATAAATAGATAAACTTAAGTGACAAACAATATCACTTATCTTGGAAATGCGCAAATTACGCACCGCACTACAGGAGCTGTAGAAACGAGGATAACGGAGTAAAGTCGTAGTTTTTTCAGAGTTCGTCCTATTCACAGGAGCTAAACTTAATGGAAAATATTTGGAATTGGATGTTTTTAATCATTCTTCAATCAAAAAGAAACTTCTATGATGCCCAAAAATCCAGATATATGTAAGCTTGAGGAAATAAAGTGGACGTATTTACGTGAAGCGGGCTGTATGTTTTTTAAGGCGAAATTTATTTAACATAATAGCAATTTTCGGGCGACTTAAGGCGAGTTTTTCAGTGCACGGCCGTGGTTTAAACTCAGTTTAAACGCCCGATTTGGCTGGTTTAAACTAAGATCAGCCAATCAAATGTCAGTCCGCTGTTCAATTTAAACTAAGTTTAAACTGGCACCGACACTCAAAGCATGTTTATATAACTACTACGTGCATATATCTATATTTTTTTATAGTTTAATGGCGTTATTCATTAAAAAATAAAATAACTTTATAAAAGGTTTATAAATTGAAAAATGTATGAAAACGTCAATTTATAGAGCTCTTTTACCCTATTTTATTTTTTATAAATAAGGCCATAAATATACATATAAACGTAGATGAGCCTATACACGTACTTACTAAACATCCCTATAATAATTTTCGTTGGAAAATAAAAAGAGCCACATAACTTAAGCGATAACTCAGATTAGTACAGTGACTTGAACAGACTCATCGCAGTTATCAGCGCTTTAAATTGCGGGGTCAGGTGACCCCTTCTTAATCTTTTTCTATTCTTTAAATACGGCAAATATGTAAACGATGCTGGAAAATGTACACTACACATATGCGTATGTACATACATACATATCTACATATATGTATATCATCGAATTTTATGGTTTCTCTGATTTCTTCGTAGGACTCCTTGACGTCAATATGCATTACGCAAATGGGGTAATGAAATAATTACATATTTGTATATACATACACACATATGTATGTATTTAAATGCGTTGTGTACATTAGGACGAGCCAACCTTAATTTGTTCGTTGATGAATATATTATATGTATCAAAAACGGTTAAAAGTATTCGATCTCTGAGAAATTTCTCAGCAATGAAAATGTTTTGCAAATTTTCATAAAAATTACTTCATCGCTTTTTTTCGAAACAGTGAAGTTTTCAGAATTTCCCAATGCAGAAAATATCAAGCAAACTTTTTTTTTTTTTAGTTCTGTACCATAGCAGATGAAACTGTTCGATATTCTTAACTACGCGTGGATGCTAATTTCAAATAAGGCTGCGCTGTGCTGGACATTTTAATCAGCAATTCTTTAGGAATAAGGGGCTGACGCTTTATACTTTTAGTCGACATAAAAAAGGAGGGGATTATCAATTCATCGGAATAGTTTTTTATCTGTGTTATCGGATAACTTTGAACCACGTTAACCGTTTTCGATACCACCTCAAGGGTGTTCCCATACCCATTTGGTTTAGTTCCGATCATTAAAAAATTAACGTACTTCTGAATATGTAAATGGATATTTCGAAACTGGCGTTACATAGCAATTAAATGTCCTCTTATTCCGTAAAAAAAATTACAACTGTTGGTAGTAGCGATTTAATGATACTAGTGTTCGCCCAGCGGTTGAAATTCAACCGCTAAAATTAAGGATAGTTTATGTGAGTTGAGTTGAGCTGAAATAAAATTTGTTGGAATGGGTCAAGTGGAGGGGAGTACTTAGCATAACATAACATAGAATATCATTAGATTCAATAACATAACATATGTAGCATAACACATCACAATATAATATCGCACATTCTTCAGTTGTATTTCCTTTTTATCCCTATCACTTTCTTCCTCTCTATCTTTGTCTCTATCGCTTTTAATGTTTATGTTTATGTTTATGTTTATCTACGCCTTCATGTTCATGTTCATGTTCATGTTCAAGTTCATGTTCATGTTCATGTTCATTTTCATTTTCATGTTCATGTTCATTTTCATGTTCATGTTCATGTTCATGTTCATCTTCATCTTCATCTTCATCTTCATCTTCATCTTCATCTTCCTCTTCATCTTCATCTTCATCTTCATCTTCATCTATCCTCTTCATCTTCATCTTCATCTTCATCTTCATCTTCATCTTCATTTCATTCATCTTCATCTTCATCATCATCTTCATCTTCATCTTCATATTCACCTTCGTCTTCATATTTATCTTTTCCTTTATCCTGATCTATATCTTCATTCTTTTCTCCATTTACGTATTTACCCCCACCATTGTTATTAGGTTAGGTAGTTAAATTTTCCTTCCTCTTTTTCTTTACATTGTTTCTTTAGTGATATCATGTCATGTGTTGAAATTGGGTGTGGTGAGTTGCAGTGTGGTGGAATTGGGTGTGGGAGTTACGGTGTTATGAATTTAGGTGTGGTGGTCTTAAGAGGTGTGGTGAATTTAGTTGTGGTGAGTTGAGGTGTGGTGAACTAAGGTGTGGTGAGTTAAGGTGTGGTGAGAAAGTTGAGGTGTGGTGAATTAAGGTGTGGTAGATTAAGGTGTGGTGAGTTAAGATGTGGTGAGAAAGTTGGGGTGTGGTGAGTTAAGGTGTGGTGAATTAAAATGTGGTGGATTTAGGTGTGAGTGAATTAAGGTGTGGTGAATTTAGGTGTGGGGAGTGAAGTAGTGGTGGATTTAGGTGTGGGGAGTTAAGGTGTGGTGAATTAATGTGTAGCGAACTCAGGTGGAGTAAGTTTTTAAGCGGAGGTGAGATGAGTTGAGTTGAGGTGAGTTAAGTTAAGTTAAGGGGTTAAGTTAAGATAAGTTATCTTTATCCTTATCTTCATATTCATCTTCATCATCTTCCTCGTCTTGGTCTTCATCTTCTTCTTCATCTTTATCCTTTCCTTTATCCTGATCTAAATATGTCCATTCTTTTCTTCATTTACATATTCACCTCCACTATTGTTATTAGGTTAGGTATTTAAATTTTCCTTCCTCTTTGTCTTTATATTTAGGTTTCTTTACTTTTATTTTAATTTCTGTATTTATCCCTTTCTTCTTCTCCATACTCAAAATTATCTTCATCCTTGTTTGAGGCTAATCTATTCATGTACATACATACATACATCTTATTCCTAAACTGCTGCTTAGCACGTTTCTTTAATTCACTATCAATATTAAAGCATATATTTAGGAGGAATTTCCGCCCCAACCATGTACATTTATGGCATTGGTATTGGTGCGACTTTTGAATTGATTTTTTCGCTCTATTTTAAACTAATTTGAAATTTGAAAAATTGCCTGCACATCAGCATCAAAATACCTTTCTAATGATATATAATTGTTTATACCTTAGAAGTACAGTTTAGCCGTAAAAGGGGTGTAAAGGAAACATGATTGCCTATTTATATAATTGATTAGTAAACATGCGCGCTGGCGTGACGTTACAAAAATGGTGGTGGACTTTGACTGGTTGGACTTTTTTATAAAAGTTTTTGTAGTAGTATTGGAAATGTTTAAGGTTAATTTTCCAAGGTTTTAAACGTAGAATGCTTTTCTGCTTTTGGTTTAATCAGCTGAAGTATCTGACGTGACGTTACCTGGCGTTACGTTACTAAAATTACCATTGTAAAAGTTATGCTAATATAATTCTTGAAATAATTTTTAACGGAAAGAAAACATGGATTTTATGTCGAACGTGCTTTTTATTTTGACAGCAGCACCACCAGCGGTGTTTACGTTTCAGCTAAATATGTCAAATATGAAACAAATCAGAGAGTAAATAGAGTTTTACAAAATACCTCGTCCCTGGTGTCACCTAACGAGACCATTTTTGGCAAACATTTTTCTGCTTACATAACTAGTATATATATATATATATAGGACTTTTAATTTTTGTTAAGCGTTAGACAATTTTTGCTTAAAAATGACTTGTTACATTTTAGAATTCAGGGAAGTTTTAAATACGAGCTTGTTTTAAGTTGCGCACTTCTGATTTGGATGGGCCACCCTAACTCTTTATCTTACTCTTTATCTGAGAACATTTATGTAAGTATGAGTGTATTCGTAGATGGTAAATCCCGCCGTTATCTCAGTCAATGGAATTCTCAATTTGCAAATCATACATTTCAATACTTATTTTTGTAATTTCAACTCGATTTGCGATGTTTTTAAATATTGCAATGTGCCATATTTCGTTTTACACAGATAATACACACATTTGAGTGCTACCATTTTTAATCTCTCCACAGACGCGTTTATTTATTTATATAAACAACTTGTTGTTGATTAATAAATGAGTGTGAAACACAATGAATTTGTGATGGCCCCGATCAACGCCGCCTCGCTTGGTCGCATCGAGTAGCTTGTTGATGTTAAATTACACTGATCTGCAATTGAACTTTTGTCCTTTTCTTGAACTTACATAGCTCACTCAACCCATCGAGCGGTGGCCAGCCAAAGCGAATTGTTGGCGCGAAACGCTGATCTTCGACGACATCAATTTTTAGGGTGAATTGCCGCCAATTAGAGGTGCGCGATCTCCCACTAACGACGATTGCATCCAGTGTACTTCTATGAGCATACATATATACATACATACATATGTACATTTGTATGTGTATGAAGCCATTAAATAGGTATGTGACATCGCAAAGATGTCTATGGTGAAGGTGATCTGATTTTCAATTGAATATGGGATGGACAGATTTTGCTAGTTATCGCAATGGTTGCTAATTGTTGTTGTAGGCATGTGGTTGTTATCAGCAATTTGCGTTCTGACTGCATGTAGCCATGTGACTTGCACGTGGTTCAGCAATAGTTTTTTTTTTTCTAAAGAAAAATGAAGAAAAACTGGCAGTAACAGAGAAGAAGATTAAGAAGGCGGATCGGAGTATAGTTGCGCTTATGAAACTGCAACTTGGCGTAAATTCTGTTGTGACTCGGACCAAAAATGTCGTGCGGAACTAAGAGAAAGCTTAAATTGGGCCTATCATTAAAATGAATTTTGTCAATACATACTTGATGCCATTAACATCAAAATTATTGCAGATTGAAGCAGATTGAAACAAATAGAGTAATCTTTCTTCTTCAGGAGTAAAACGCATATTCAGTCATGCTTTGCAATTCACTTCCGAGTGAATTTCAACACAACTAACTTTGAATCCGGAGTTCGAGGTTTGGGCTTCACTTTCCGAGTTTTACAGGCAGGTTCTGGAATCCAAAAGAAAATGGAAATAAACCTCGTAAAGTGAAACACAGAACCCCGAATGTTTGATTCAAGGTGAGTTTTGTTGAAATTCCGTCGGAAGTGAATTGCAGAACCTGCCTGATACAATAGTTCCCGTGTGTTAACCAATCCAATAGGGTTGCCCTTTCTTTTTTTGATTTGGCGCCGAATTTCCGTACAGCCTTGTGCGTTTTTTAAACAAACCCTTAGTCCGTTTTATTACAAGTGTTTGAATTGGAAAATACTATGTGTATTTATACCCAGAGAGGGTCTATTAAAATAGAGAATATTGTTTATGATGGGCAACTATGTCTGCGGCTTAAGTGAGTTCGTTTACATACCCTACTCGGATAAGCGCCAGAGAAAGCTTTGATTTTTGGGTAAGGTACTTAAGCAGGTTTTACTGCCTGTACCACGTTACGATAATGTTCCCATCGGCTGACAGAACAAACTATATACATATATAAAGGGGGAACTCAGCAAACCCGACTCCTCAAGAATTCTTAAAACTCGGTACTACGCATCAAATCGAAACGGAATTCGCACAATTTCAAACTTTTGTGTTACTCGCACATTTTGGTTAACAACAAAACGAAACTGCTAACAATACTCTCAATGACCACTTAAAACCGTATGGTTGGAGGGTGTGGGAAGGAAAAGTCCTCTTCACCAAGCAGAGTGCACTGATGGGTCTCAAGTGCTTAAGTATTATCCTTTTTATAGTCACTTCCTGCAACGGCCCGACTGCCGCGAACTGCGCTTCTTATTGTTGTTATTGCTGTTATTGTTGACAGTGGTTTTGCCTTATGCTTTATGCTTTTTGCACTTTGTTGCCACTTTTTATAACATTGTTCCCTATTATGTACTTGCATCAGATATTTGCAACGTCGAGAAATGCGATAAAGTTTTTTTTGTTTTTAATTTTTTTATTTATTTTTTTTTTTCATTGTGGCAAAAACTGAGTGAAGGTTCGACGACATTCGTTGCTTCGTTTCGTTGCATGCAGAGTAGCAACTTGAAATGAAAGGATATCATCATCATTATCCTTAGCTCAGCAACACTTGAGCGTGTGCATAAAGGCGTTCAAATGCGATTTTGCTCGCAGTCGCCAGGCTGTGGGGGGCGGGAGGGAGTAGATAGATAGCGGTTGTGGCGTATTAAATATAAAATCAAGTCGCCAGTAATGTTTAGCGTTTATAGCATTATTTTCTCTATATGCCAAAATGCGCAGGCGGGAGGGGGAGGGGGGCACCAATGCTTGAACTGTTGAACGTGGATGGGAGGGTTGGCGAGTTGAGCATTTAAGGCTAAAAAGGATTTAGCCCATAATGATGAGCTTAAGCGAGCGCGGGGGTGATTGCGACAAAATTGCTCTGACGACAATGAGGCGCTCAACTTGAGTTTTTATCATTGTTTTTATTGATGGTTTTGTGGCAAAAATAGCTTTGTGCGCGCTTCTTGCTAAATTGGATTTTATGCAAAAACACTTTGTCCATACGCTGACTTGCCACACTCTGCCGCTATGAAACCCAAGGCTATGTATGTATGTATGTAAAGCATTGGTCATTTTCCCAGGCAAAACGGCATTGATGAGCACATGAATCTTGAGTTTGTTTGCAACAATAAAAGCAAACTAATTCTAAATGTAGAAATGGACCATTCTAAGCCAGTCAAATGGAACATAAATATCCTTTTTTATTTCGATTCAAGAAGCGGAAGTAGATAAATCTACCAAATTCAGTCCATGGTAGGCAAGTACAAAGGCAAATTGAGGACGCATTTTTTGAACACATTTTGAGCCGATATGTATGCGGTCACATCGAGCCGAACATCAGTTGAACGATCTTCAATATATGTATATGGAATAATAAGCCGCATTAACTTCAACTGCAGTCGCAATCGATGCCGCAATCGAAGGACTCTCGAGAAATGGCTCTCGTCAATGTGGCGTGTGTAGGATCGACAGCGCTGACGGCGCTCCGTTCAAGCTGTGCGCGCTCATTAAACGGTATTTTTGTGACCATTTATAGCCACTTAACGGGCGCACAAGAACAATAACTACAACAACAGCCTACTCAGCGGCTGCAGCAGTCCGAGTGACAGATGAAGTAGCCAAAGTCTTTTGTCGCACATGAGTATCTCACAGATATGGATCTTCTTGTAGAGAGCCGTCCGTCCGTCGGCTGTGGCGCTTCTTGCCTTCTTCCAGCATCCGCAATATACATATGCACATAGTTCCTTGCCTTTGTTGTGGTGATCCTGCTGTGCTTCTTGCGGCCACAACAACAACGCGCTGCCTTTGTTTGGTTTTCTATTTTTTGTTTGTGTTGTTGGTGTTGGTGGGGCTGGTGGTAGCCACGGTTGCCTCACAGCCTACGCAGCCGTCGCTGTCGTCCGTCCCGCATCATTTGCGGTTGACTTGGTTGTGCAACAAACAGTCCTAAACAACAACAACAATATCAAAAGCCACAAAACTCAAAACAAGATAAGAAATAAGTAAAATGTGTGTGCTCAGCAATCTCGTTTGCATCGTCCTGGCTGCTTGAAGTGCTCAGCATCGTATTGATTGCGGCGGACAAAGGCGGCCTTTGTTGTGCGCTGCGGCGCTGCGCTGCGTCACAGCAGTTGTTGCAACTGTTCGCTGCACATCTATTTTGCACATCTTGTGGCACTGTGGCGGTTATTGTTCGAGTGAGTGGGTTCTAATGTGTTTCTAATGCTCTACTCAGCCGCCAGAAGACCAGTGAAGTGGGTACATGGAAGGCTACTAACAAAGTGAAAAAGCAAAGGTGTGTTTGGCTGCCGAGCGTGGGATTTTTTCTCAGCCAGACGACGGACGACTAAATGCCAAGAAGATACGCGTCTATGTACATATGTATGTATGTATGTGCAAACATGACACATGACTGAAAATACGCTAAAATTTATGACGTGAGATGCTTTGAAGGCAAAATACCGTTTCATGTATGTATGTACATATGTATGCACATATCACAAGGAGATCAGCCCCAAGCGGGACATGAATAGGCAATCTGGTGTAGTATACACGATGCATCTGAGTCCTCTGATCACAAGGTGGCATCCCTGCAGGGATGTAGTTCCGTACAAGATCTTTATCGCCAAAAACGAACCAGTCCGATAGTAAGTAGATCCCCACCAGTTCAAAATCAGCGAAATGTGGGTATCTTAAAAAAACTATTTTATTTCTCTTTTTTCATTAGAAATCTATATCTAAAGTGACGAATTTAGAACTGGTTCGAAATTATAGAAAAAGGGACGCAGAACTAACTAGATCTTATCTGTCGAATTTAGAACTAGTTCGGAACTATCGAAAAAGGGATGCAGCGGGGGGCTTGTTTACTTTACATAGATATGTGTTTGGCGGCTTTTTCGTTCAAATGCACTTTCATTGTACACTTCGCAGATGCTTTTTCATAGCTTAGTAATGCAAAACAAAAATTTATGTTAACATTTTAACATCTTGGGGCCATGTGGAATCTAACCAATAACAGCGCGCACCTCTGCAAAGTCAGCTACAGCCAAAGGTATGTAAACGTACATTTCTTACAATCATTCAAACTTTAACTTAACTTTAATTTCAAATTGAAAAAAAAAAAAACGTTTCTTTGAAAATAATGTAAAATCGCACACGGAAGAACCGAAAAGACTGAAAAATCATAATACTTTTTTCTTTCGTCTGGCGATTTTAAAACTGGTTCGGAACTATCGAAAAGGGATGCAGCGGGGGGCAATTGACACTTCCTAGGACATCGCCATGTTAAATTCGCCAGTTGTTTGTATGCAAAAGAGATTTATAGCGAACCAGTGCTGGGTCTAAACGTACTACATGCGCACCAGTTTAGAACTAGAGATTTTCCCCACAGGGATATTATGAATTATAAATTCCTAGAAATGCTTCGACCTTTAAATTGATGTGAGATTGATCTTTATTGAAAACCTACACTGCAAAATTTGGTATGTATTTACATACTAAAATAACAAAAATTTGGGAATTCTCTGTTATTTCGGAAAACAAACAAACAAATCAATTAAATCCAACCGAACCCTCTATTCTCTCAGTAGATGTTTCTAAGGCCTGGAATCTACTATAAACTTCTAAGAGCTGCAAATCCGATTTTCAGAAACCGAAAAAAGTCTCTAGATGCCGTAAGATTACTGAGTAATTTCGGGCCCGCGTTTATTTCGATCTAATCAGGGACTCAACCTTAACACAAGAGATACGGAGAGGAGTCACTTATAAGTATAAGTCCATTATATGTCAGCAGCTCCCAATCCCTCCTAAAACCATTTTGAACTTTGCAGGAATTTTTGGAAATACCTGACTTCTACACATCTTAGGTCCTCCAAGTTGTCAAAGAATTGCCTACCTAGAGTGGAGGGTCTTCGTTTGGATAGGGCAGGACACTGGTACAACAGGTGCAGAATCGCTTCCTCCTGCTCTTCATCTTGACAGCTTATACAGAAGTCATCTAAACGTAGGCCTAGTCGATGGGCTTGCTTGCCAATTAGGCAGTGTCCTGTTACGACAGATATCATCTAATATT
>NW_016165270.1:0-28227 GCF_001687245.7 Rhagoletis zephyria | reverse complement strand
CGAAATAGCAGCTTCTTTTATAACTGCGAGCTCTGCCTAAGAAATGCTGAAGTACTCTTTTGAGGCATAGTTTTAAGTAAACCGGGATCAATAGCAGAAAGCCTTTCTAACCGTTCCTAGAAGGAATACGTCCTCTCAAGAATATCGTGGTAATGGGTAATGGGAATGGGAATTTAGAGTCTACACGTACATTTAAGAAACTTCGTCTTAACTTTCCTTAAATTACCCTACAAGGTGCACGGTCAGAAAGTTAGGCAAGCTTGCGGGGTTCTAGAAAAGCAAAAACCAAATTGCAATAGACGTGACGGTTAAGTTAAATTTGAGCTGTGTCATTTTTATTTCGTGATGATTTTCTTCTTCTAAGGGAACCTAAAACAGTACAGTTAAAATTCGAGCACGGAAGGCCTATCATTTCAAAGGACCAGAAACAAGAGCTCCAAGAAGGTAAATTTATCATTCAAATTTTTCGTGCTTCTACTGATTTCAATCACGCAGCTTTTTTCTAATCAAAGCACAAAATTGACTAGCTGAAGTTTTATTTATTGAAGTTGCATTTGTCTAGGACTGAAATTAGGCTCCCTGGTGCAGTAACGATTTCAATGTAATAAATAAATTTGCGAATAAAAAACGTCTACTTGCAACTGGCGGGCGGGTACCTATCGACGACGCCAAAATTTCAGCGGTCTAACTAAGAAAATGCAAACAAAAGTTGAATACCGCTTTATAGCTCATAATGTAGAAATAAATTTGCAAAGTGAAAAAGTTAATCAGCTTGACTTCTGGTGCGTTTCGAAATTCAACAACATTCGCGTACCTTCGAGAACAACATTTGACTAGGGCAAAGTTTCCATACGTCAACATATCACTCTGTACTTTAAGATTTACACCGTATTTCAATTTGCGTATGTGCGTACTAAGTACCCTCTCATGCATTACAAAACTAAATAACTCGCTCTTTAGTTAGGTTAGTTTTTGTATTTGCATGTTAGCGATAGTTTGCTGTGGTAAAGCGTAGCTGAATTGCTAAACCTCAGCCAAGAAAAACAAGAATGTCGTCAGCTCAGAGCAAGTCAAGCATGTAGCAAGTTTCTAAGCAACAGCAGAGTAGTGATGCAAAAACAAGCGCTGTCTCATCGCATCGCCTTGAAATTACACATTTCAGCTGCAGCATGTTGACATGCTGATGAGTTGACAAGGTGACAAGGTGACATTAGCAAACGCACTCACATCCACATCTACAATTCGCTGCAGTGTAAGTGTAAGCCTTCTTAGGCTAATGATTACAGAGTTGCCTTTCGTGAAATCTATGTGGACGTGTCGCCCGAAATGAAGACGCACTGCAATACAGTTCACTGCACATGCTCAACCACTTCTATCCACAACAGTCGCCGTCGCCATCGCCGTCGCTAAGGTCCCGTTACCCGCATGGCAACATTTTCGCTTAATAAACAGTGGCGCTTGTGTCGCCTCAAGTTGCCGCTGAGCGAGGTGAGCGAGGAGATCGCATTGCTGCTGCTGCTGCTGCTGCTGCTGCTGATGTGGTAACCTCCATTAAATGCGTGTAAATGTTGTTAGTGTCGTTGCTAATGTGCATGTTGGCAAGCGATATTGTTGTCGCATAGGAGTAGCTGTTTTGGTTTTGTTGTTTTAGTCGCTGCGTGCGCACCGTTGTTTGTTTGGTATGCGTGTGTCATATGCCAACGCCAGTATAGCCAACACTGCAGCAACAATCAACGCAACGCAACTCAACGCACCAACACTGTACCGAACAGCAATAATTTAGCTGCTTTTACACGTTTCTCATCGGTTTTCGTATATCCTGCTGGCTGGCAGGCAGGCAGGCAGGCAGGCAGGCTGGCAAATCCTTTTAGCGCATCGTTCGCTTTGTTCGCGTGCTTTACAAATTCTGCGGTTGACTTTTGCTGGTTTTGGTATTTGCAAAATGGGGAATGCGGTATGCGAACATACGCGACAATGTATTTGGCTCGGTTGTGTGGTAAAAGGAGATTGGCAGGGAAGTGGTTATGAATACCATAATTACTTATTTAGTTAGTACATTTTAGAGATGCAACTGTAATTTCAAAAACCTAGTGCAGTGTAATTTTACGTTGATTTATTTAAAAGTGGTCATAATTTATTTTAATTGTATGTATATAGTTACATATATGCAATAATGCTGGTTCAATACAGGGTGCTCAATGCTTAATCACCTTGAAATCGCTACTGAATCTTTTAGAAACTGACAAAAATATTGGCAATTTTTTATAAAAATCTACTGTTGCCAATGCAACTGAAATTTGTAATAATTTTTTCAGCTAATTTAAATTTGAAATGTTCTTAAATAGGTTGCTTAACCAATTGCTTGGTAAATATAAATATATTCAAAATACTTCTAGGATGAAACTGTATAATTATTTCGTAAGCATCCTGTAGATTTATACTTGGAGACGTAAAATTTGGTGTCGGTAAGGGGAAAATTTTTCTTTATCTCGTAAAATTTTTTTTGGACCACATTTGTATGGTTACACATAATTTAAAAAGAGGTGAGGTTTGAGAAGACGCTTAGTATAAATCTCTTTCTACTCGTAGAGCTTCAGAGGGTGCTGCTGCCATGGTAATCGCAGGAGCCTTGCTCCAGTAAATCACTCAGCATCCTACTGAGTCTTCTTCCAATCGAACTTCCCGGCAGGTTTCAGGTCACTTGCAATTTAACCAGGCATTTGTCTGAAAACACCTCCGATACAGCCTGCAGACCAAGACGAAGGCGCCGGACTTTTCCTTTTTTTAGTTTCGGCCTTATCTATCTAAAACACGAATAAAATAATTTCGTCCAGCTTCTGCTAGTCGCCACACTGTACGATGGTGAAATACCTGGAAACTACGCAGCGAACAAGCTCGGAAGCAATGAACTAAGATTTATTACACCGTGGTTGGCAGATCGGCATTTGAAGACGAGAGCTGGGTGAGGAAACTGACGGGGTAACCATAATATAGTGGACAGAATTATATAAAAAAAAAGTAAAATTGGAAAATGGGTAGCATACTGATTTTTTGCCATTAATTCTATATCCAATCTGGCAGGGCTAGCCGCAAGAAATTTAAACTTGCCTTGTGCCACTCTTATTCTAATTAAGGGAACAACCGTTTTAGGGCCTCAATCATGCTATGCCCATACGTTGGTATCCATGCATAAGAAGTTAAATTTTCTTTTGTTAGTTTAGCCTAATCTAAGGCATTCTCAGACAATATACTTGTCTTCCTAAAAGAAAAATATCTGGATTTCTAATTAACAACGTAGCCTGAAGCACTAAAGCCCGATTTATTCTACTTTACAGCAGGTTGTCTGAATTCTTCTAATTTGAGCTCTTCGGCTATAGCCGGTATCAACCCGGAGTTGTTTGCGCATGGTAGTCCGTCTTTGCCCCAAGAAGTGGATACTCAACAAAGGCTGGCAAACGCTAAACCTAAAGTTCTAGCATGGAAGCAGTATGAGGCATAGAAGTATAAAAAGGTTATTTGGAACGCCAAGTAGGCCTTCTGGAAGAATTTTTTAAAATCCTTCGAGGACGCCAATGAATCAGTTAGGCTCCGCCAAATGCCTATTAAAAGATGCTGTACAGTGGTCAATAAATGGAATTTAATGTTAATAATTCACTGGAGCCTTCATTTCTCAACCAATTTGATAATTTTTTTAAATAACAGCTTATAAAATTTGCAAAATACTAGTTGAGCCCGCTTTTTTTTTATTTGTTTATATGGCAAATTTGAAAAAGGTCGATTCCCCTGTTCCAGTTAATAAATTTGACATAATAAAATCTAGTTGAAAAAAATTTTGATTTTTTAAAAAATTATTTGAAATGTTATAAAAAATTTTCACCAAAAGTATTTTTTTTTGTTTTTGCTTTTTATAAAAATTCTGGATATGCAGTTTTACAGGTCATTAAATTTTAGTATAATAAAGGTCTAAGAGTTCGCGTTGATAGATCTGAAAAACTTACAACCCACTGAAACCAGTTCACTTTTAGCAATAAGCAAATAAAATATCTACAAACTTGCAGCTGTCTGCGCATAACACCGGCTATTGGGTGAGTATGTTGAAAGGATCGGCATTGAATATCAACATTACTATCTTCACAAAAAACAATAATTTAAATACCGCAAAAGTTTTTCAAAGAACTTCGCCAAAAACGAGGAAATCTTATTTCGGTTTTATACTCGTACAAAAATAAGTTTAATTTTGTTGCAATTTGCATATCTCAATTGTCGCGCAAGTCTTCACATCGCCTCAACAATATTCTCTGCAGTGACATTCGAACTTTTCAAAAGTTGGAAATAAGCAAAAAAAAAAATACGAATTCTTAGGAAAACAAACAAAATGAAGTGAAATACGAACAAGTTTCACCTACACTTTTGACAACGCTGATTCAGATAGTTGCGTCAATTCTCAAAAGTACACTTTGGTGGCCTTAAGGCGGCACTAGTGCATATGCATATATAAATTATCACATTTTATTGCCCAACGCCAGAAGAATGAGCGGAAGACAAATGAATGGACTGCACTGACCATTGTATAGTCAACCATATAACTGTTGAAGTGACAAAACGACACACAAAAAAAAAAAGAAAATTGGCTGACCGACAACGCAAACGAGCAACGACCTCTGTAAGCCACGATTGTGAGTGGAAAAGTAGGGGAAAGGGGCAAGTTATTACTTTCCAGCCCAATAAATAAATTTAAGCGAAAGCGAATCAGTGTAGAAGCTGGAAATAAATGGGAGAGCAAACCCACTCTAAATTGCTGCTGTTACAGGGTCTAGTCAGACCTTAAGCACCGACAGCGGCAAGTGAATACATTGCTGACGCAATCCAACAACACCAACACTATCACCATTACCATACTTTTGCGTCCGTCTGCCCCAACAAAGCACTTTAAAGCGTATACCTACTACTATACTGTTGATAATTCTCAATGCATCAATGTGTGCACCAGGGCGTATGAATAACATTCAACATAATTATTTACGTACATTAGGACGGGTAAATTTGTTTTGACTATGCTCGTATGGCAATAGGCGTAGCGTGCAATTCGAAGCAAATTTGCCGAAGAAACCATGGGTCTAAAATCAATTTGGAATTTGCCAAATTACGAAAATAGGTTTCGAAGAAAATGTGAAAATTTTCTTTGTTGCGCCCTCATGTGGAAGTTTCAAGAAAAAGATAAGTGCAGAAATGGGGTCCTCATACCAAAAACCCTTGCTTTTATTAAAAATCTATGCTCTTATTTACGGAAATACTGCAAAATGCTAAGAAACTTACTTTCGCAATTTGATTTTAGAGCCATGGTTTCTTCTGTGTTTTCGAAAGAATCTCCCATACAAATTGATCCGCCCTAATGTACATACATACATATGCAACCGAATACAATGGGCCAGAAGCAGCAGTGATTATGACCTCCGGACCTGTACATACGTCAATGAGCTTTGGGACGGAGATTAGCAGGGGTATTATAAGTTACTGCAGCACGAAGCTATGCAGCTTTAGAATATTCTCAGTTGATTCAAAGTGACTCTGCTTGGCTGTGGCATGATTATGGCTGGACATTGAATGTGGCATTAGGATTCGTTTGGTCAAGCCATGGCTTGTTATATCTTCGGTATGGACTTTAATTGAATATTTGACTTTAATGTGCATTACATTTTAGCTAAGCGAAATTAGAGTTCAAATTTTGTTGTGGAAGATGGGCTTAGGGTGAGCATTTGATGTTTTTGGCTGCAGTGTCAAAACCGATACATCAATTTTAATTTCACTTTACAACTTTACATACAAACTTAAAAAAAGGGTAGCATTAAAAGGATTAGGGCTGACTTAGATGCCGGCACTGATAAAATTACGCCATTCTGGAACCACCATTTCAGGATTCTATTACGATTTTCAACTAGGAAATAATGGAATGCTGAACACTTAATGGAAGGTGATGGTATTACTGTCTATATTGATGGACCAAAGATGAAAAAAAGCAGTCGTTCAAGATGTCTAGTCCGAAGATCCGCAGATCAGGCTATCATAACGCCTGCCTAACCATCCACATGCATTTAAAGCGGAGTTCTTTGCTTTGGCTTTGAAATCATGAGAATTTGAAGTAGTGAAGTCAAGAATACTAAGTTCAAGAATGTCGTGCATAGCTCGTATTACTTTTTATATCAACTTGTATCTTTCTTCGGTTATGGACTTAGAAATATGGAAGGGAATGAAGAGGTGAGTCAATCTCCAGTGTATCACGCTTTTTTTAGTAGCTTGAAATATATAACGTTGACGTAATTATTGGATGCCATAAATTTTATCTAGCTAAAAAGTTCTCCAACACACAGTGACGATACTTTGATATAACTCCAGTAACAGGGATACTTTTCCTCCTGACTTTCATAGAGGGCAATCAAATTGTGCAAAGTTTCATATTTTTTGATATAAAAGTTTAGCTAGTTATACAAAAAACACCCTATAAATCTACATACATATAAAAGTTTGTACAAACATTTTATATAGCCAGTCGTCAATCATGGCTCTTTGGTCTTTGGTGTCTGACATCCCTCTGCAGCTCCTGAAATTCCGCTGGATTTCAACCAAGCCCCTAAGGGTCCTAAGTCATGGCGATATTACAGGAAGCTGCAGAGCTGATGAACTGGTAAGACAGCACACATTTGGGGAGAACTTTTAAGGCAAATTTAATAAGAGGGCTCTATTCGCCACATTTTGACTGCTGTAAATAAGATTAGCCGCTAGTCAGCTCAGCGACCGCTGGACGAAGGGCTTGGAGAGCAAAGTGGCTAGCTGCTTTTGACCAAAAGTAGAGCTCTTGAAGTCCACACAAGGCGCATATATCGATACTAGTGGGAGTCTAAACTGTAAAGTAAGCAAAAAGCAGAGACAAGTTAATGGCATTTGAGAGCTGCCGAAACTATCATTAAACCAATGCATATATGCACTACCTATGTATTAATATTTTTTTAGTTTAATTCCTGCTTCACCATTTCGTTGCCTGACTCGTTGCACTGAAAAACTTCCACACGCCTCATTCGTTCGCCACACTCAAACCCATTTGCCACTCTTTCATAAGTAATTAAAATTTCAACACAGATCGGCCGGAATTACATTTTAAGTCAACCGTGGCATTGCAACTATCCACACAATGCATGTGCTTGCAAATATGCCGGAGTGAGTGTGCGTGACTATGCTGGTTTTTGTTTTTTTTTTAAATATTTATTTGCCTACAACTGACCATTTATCCACTGGACGTCGTCAATTCAGCCAATGTATAAATTGCCTCAAAGCGGGCCCTTTGCACATTCCCCCTCCATTACCACGCATCTCACCCACCTCCTGCCGACAGCTCTCCCGCAATTCCTCAAGCGCCTTTTCGACATGCGCTCCATTCGTGTGAGGGAATTATTGAAATATTTTATGGCTTTCCTCAGATTGCACCGCAGATACCCCAGCAGTGATGTTTCACTGCGTTCCCTTCTCCACCAACTCAACTCAACTCAACTCAACGCCCATCTTTGCTGAGTTCAATTCAATGCAACTTTTGCTTCATTTCATATATGTATGTACATACAAACATTCATGCGTACATAGTAGTTCAACATAACAGCTTGAAGTTCAGTTCAATTTCGATTACTGCGCTGCTACTCTGAAGTTTCTGAAGTTCACACTGCAACAGCGGAAGAAGTTCGTACGCAAACCATGCCTCCTTACATACGGACAGTCGGAAAACAATTTCGAAAAGTGCTGTTTGGGGATTACGCCACAACAAGAATTTAACAGAAGCTCAGCATTCAGCACATATCATACATACATATGTATATGTACGCAATGTAGGTTATGGCCCCAACCAGCAGACTGCCTTTTGGCCGACAATTTACCGTCCAACCGATTGTTCGCCTGAAGATCTGCTGTGGAGTATCTAAAAGTCGGCTGGTGGCTGAAAATTGAGAAAATTGCCAGAATTTCGTTGGTGTCGTGCATGCACATTTTGTTATTGTTGTGGTAGTTGTTTGTGTTTCATATTTACTTTGATTTTATTTTGCTTTTGGTTGTGTTTGGTAAAATTACAATTCGAAACTGGGGGCTCACAAATTTAATTGGCAAAAAGAGTTTATTATTAAAAAGGGATAAACGTACGAATGGGAATTTCCAAAGACAGACAAGCACTTAGTTTAGTCAGCCGAGTCAGCCAGATGCGGGTGTTGGTATTTACTTACTTGTGAATGTATGTGTATGTGTATGAGTGTGCTTTCAGCACGAAACTAGGAATCATAGATGACTTAGCGTTGAATTTAGAACTTTTGCAAGTTGAATTGCAAACCTTCTGAAAACAATTATTGCAGCGTATGCACATGTATGTATGTTTGTATAGGTGCAGTGGGAGCTCTGCATGCCTCTTAATATTTCGAAAAGTGTTGAGTTGCCAGAAAGTATGTGCAATATTAAATATTCTATGCAAGTGCAGTGTAGTGCGGGAGAAAGGGTAAGTTTTATTGGAATTTGGCTAAGAAAAAATGTACTTGCATTCGAAAACTTCATTTGCGCAGCTATGCAGCATTGCATTCAATTATTTGTATTTAGTGTTTGGCATGCATTTTCAGACTTTTGAGATTTGTAAAAATTTAGTTCCGAATGTAAGCAGATACCAACTTCAGAGTAGCAAAATTAGTTAAAACGAATGCAAAAGTCGGTTGGTTGGTTCAAGTGGATTTTCACCCTAGTAACAGACAATTAGCAAATTTTGCCATTTTGAGTCAACAACTCGTGCAAGCTGCCGTCCTTTGGCGGCTTTAATGCATTTCAGTGCATCATATAGAGATAGGCGGCTGTACTCTGAAATATTCTGCAGGAGTGTTTTTCCGAGTGTTTTTAGCCTCATCTTGGATACAGAAAGTGTTCGACCGTTTCTTTTTAGCAAGGATCCTCGCAGCTGCGACAGAACCTATTGCAGGGTCAGCCAAGAGCCAGTGCCCTGTGTAGACTGCTGTAAGTTTACTGATTCCCAAAAGAGTCCTGGTCCCTAGCCTGCGAATAATGAATTCCTGAGTTTCGGTAATTATGCCCTTGACCTTCCAAAGCGCGGCACCCATGCCCACCGCGGGAGACACATTCACTGCTGAGTCGCACTTAGCTAGTTCGTCTTATGTCCCGGTTTCCATATCTTATATATAAATTGGCAATCATGTTTACTTTACACCTTTTACGAGACTAAACTATACTTCTAAGGTATAAATAGTTATACATCATTAGATTAGATCAGAGTTTTTATGCTGATGTGCAGAGTGAAAGGTTGCTTGCGCCACTTTGTATGAAAATTCATATTTTGTTACAGGAGGCTAAAGAAAATGCATTATTTAGAAAAGGATAATGGTACTTGTTTTATTTATTCTCGTTTATATTCAATGAAAGGGAAATTTGCTAAGTCCAAATGAAGCTCTGAAAATTCGATAATACCAAAGAAGTACGAAATCTTTTAAAAAAGATCGAATCCCTCTGATTCGTATGGAGTTTTTCTCTTCTGTAAAAAAGCAAAATGTTGTATTCAAAGTTTTGTGTACAATTTTTAAATAGGGACTTAGCAGCTTTTCACCGTAGGCTAGCGATATGACTATATTACGAGCAAGCATTAAGCTGCTTTGGAGTTTTGAATGGGTGTGGTCTCATACGCTTCTAGTATGCCATTTCAGCTCCTCATTAAAGCTAGACAAACGTTAACGTAAAACCAGACTGACGGCATAGTTGATCTGATGAAAATTGTACCCTGAAGTAAATTAGATATCCAGGCTAGTTTTGTATGTTCTCTATATTCCACGTTCTTTGAGTTTTAGTCATTGTTGTGATCGATCCGCATTAAGTGGAAACCTAAATCTAGGACTTAATCCTGATAAGCTGCAGTTAATTCCCGAGATTATTCCGAATTAGCGAGTTGACCCGCATCAACACTGCCGTCTGTCTATGCTTTTACGAGCCGCTTTCCGAAGGTTGTGGAGAAAAATTTATGTATATATGTACACTGTATCGATTGAGGGTGGGATTCTGTTCTCAGTTGAGGCAAACTTGCAACCTTCCCTAGCAAAACATCAGCAGCATTATATCCGGATATGTTAAGACCATCAGGTACCCAAACTAAAAAAAAAAAAATAAAAAAAAAAAGAATCTGCACAAAATGAATCGAGCTAATGGAAGACTACGGCAAGAATTGGTTAAAACTTTTGCAAAGAAAATTTTTTTAAAATGCCACTGACTGCCGTATCTTTAAAACATAACCACAACATTTAAGTTATGTGCTGAGAATAACTTTTTTACAAATATTTCAATGGACATTTTTAATTTTCACTCAAATAATTAGATAATTTCACCAAAATCTCTACACTATAGTACGATTAGGGAGAATTTACTACGCTGCTGTGCATTTTAATTGATTTTATAATCATGGAAAATGTTGTATATTTAAAAAAGTGTATTAGTATTTATTTTTAATTGATAGAACTATTTAACTCAAATGCGTTTATTCAATAGTATTTAAATAAGTTTGATTATATTTGTATGTGTATTTATTGAAAACAAAACACGCTTGAAAAGCTTTTATTGAGCTGCAATTAATTGTCCGCAATTAACGGTAAAATACGCGTTTGCACAAATTATGTTATTTGGTCAAAGATACATGCCGAATAGTTAATTCTAATAAACATACACACATATGTATCCTTGGAATGTTCCATGTATTTAATTTGTTTGGCAAATAAAAATGTTAGAGAAACCGAAATGGCTAATTATTATTTTGTTATTCCGCTTGAATTCACCAAATGAGTGAAACTTCATTGAAACAATTAGCAGCAACAATCCATTGCCGAATGGCAAAATAATACATACATACAGACATATGTGCATTCAAATACATTACGGAAGGTCGATTTTCAGGAAAAAAATTCATAACAATTGCCTGCCGTACCTTTGACTTCTATATTAATTAATACATCTCATTTATTTTGTCAATTAAATTGATTTTGATTTACAAAAATGTGGCAACCCTCTTTAAACATTTTTTGTAATTAATTTTCAAAAATACAAATTTTTCTGGTAGTGCATACATTGTATGTATATACATACGCAAGCATTAAAATTTTGCAACAAAATATTAATTAAATTAATTATAACTTTATGAGTAGGTGGCAACCCTTTTAAAAATTATTTCAGAACTAAATCTTAAACTTCTTCTATCTTGCGCCCAAGTTTAAATATTACAATTTCGTTTAATACCCGTATTAAAATATTTGATTTAACGAGTTTATTTAATTGATTTTAACTTTTTTTAAAGGTGGCAACCCTCTTCGAAGCTATATACAATATAGGTATCTATCGAAATAGTTTTGAAGGAAGAATAAGGAAAAGTCTCAGAAGAGAAAGATTTTAGAAAAAGTTTTAGTTTGAAATTATTTGGAAGATGGTTAAAAATATTAAAATCTCCTGTTTTCGGCATAGTTTAAATACGTTGAGTCTTATTGAGACAAATTACACCGAATGTGTGCTACAGCAGAAATTTCATACACTCAGCGAAGCGGGTAAGGGCGATCTAGTATCCTAGGATCTAGTATAGGAACAAACATACACACTCGCTCACTCAAGAATGCACTTGCCTACCGCTTATGTGAACCACTAACTAGTTATCCTAAAAAAATTATGAAAAAATGATATGCCAGATGTCAGGCAAAGGAACCAGTTCAAATGTAATTAATAAATACTCCAGTAAGAATTTATTCATGCGTATCCATCTACTGCAGCAAATGTCAATATTCTCGCACATTAAAAAGACGACGGCAAAACCAAGCGTAACAATTCCCCCCATACCAGAACAATTTAGCCTATACTCCAATACAACTACATTTTCGTTTTCAACTCTCAAACGCAATTCCAAATGGGTTCGAAAATTTCGTATGAACAAACGTTAGAATACTATCAAAATTTAAACGTACACAAAAATGTAGAGTAGAACAAAATTTTCACATTGCCGTTAAGAAATTCATAGAAATTTTATCCAATACACTACCCTCCAGTACTGCTGGAGTCAATCGCTACTTTTGAACCGCTACTGTACCGACTCCTAGGTAAGTAGCTACTCTATTAACCCGTGGTAGTGCACATGGTAGTGCAGAGTCGAACCAGTCGTAAGCAGAATAGCGAANTTCAAGCGGAAGTCAAAATCCACTTCTGTTTTTTGTAACGTCACGTCAGCGCTTATGTTTACTAATATCTTTAAATCGCTACTATCAACAGTTGTCATTTTTTTTACTCAATAAACCTTTTTTAAATTTTGACTATTTCAATTTTTTTTTCTAACAATTTTTCATGCAAGTGTCACGTAACGCCATTGTGGAAATACCCACATCATTCCCGCACATTAATTTCCATGATATGCATGTTTGGCTTTTATTTTAATTTTCACTTTGATTTCTCTTGTCTTATTCAATTTAACACACATACATACATATTTATAGGCGTCTGAGCAGTGCTTAAATGCAAACAGTGCAGAGATTTGCTTGCGACATAAATCTCCATTTGGCCTTGCAAAACAAAGCAGATAGCTGCAAACAAAGCCAACAACTCTGTTAGATGGAGGGGATATGAAAATAAAATTTAGTGCAGCAACAACGCTATGTATGGCGGACAGCACTCAATGATTTTGTACTATTTAAGTAAATGAGCTTATACGAATATACATACATACATATAGCAACACTGAAAAGCCAGCAATGCTCCCTCTCCCTCATCGCTGTGTCATCCATTATATTGGCAAGTGCCATTAAAATCCTTAACTGCCACTTTATTAGCGCATAAAACACTTAGCGGCTGCGACAACAAACACACAAACGAGCATGTCTGCAGCCACACGTTTCTTCAATGGTTATAGTATATAAATACATACATACTCATACATACATACGTGCATATATAGGGACAGAATTGTTCAAGTAGCCATTTTAGCGTATCGCCATTGTTCGATTGAGTAGATTAAAAGTGGATTAGCAACTTAATAAAATAGAGGTACGTACGTATGCAAAATGGCATTCAGAATATAAATAAATGACAAGGAAAATAATTAACAAAAATGAGCAGATCACTTAATTTATATTTTTGGGTTTTTCAGTCTCGAAAGCTAAATAACTTAAGTTGCAGGGTAAACCACCTTTTATTATTAACCGACTTCATAAAAAGAAAAGAGTTATTAATTCTCCGGAATATTTGTTTATGTATGTATGTTGCCGCATAACTTTGGACCATGTTAATCGATTTCTATAATTCTTTTTTTTAAAGGAAAGGTGTTACCTCACAGGTGATCCCATACTAATTTGTTTCAAATCCGATCAATGGATCATGAAGAAATTAACGATAATCGAAATTCGAAATAAATGTTGTTGTTAGTTTTTTGATTAAGCACTAAATCTGTGCTGATGGAAATTAAGAAACTTCTCGCAATAGCTTTCAAATTTATTATGCAGCACCCCATATTTCCTTTTAACTCATTACTGGAACCAAACTAATTAAAATGCTCATCAGTTATTGTATTCGTATAAAGGTTATAATTGCTAGCATTTCATGGAAGCTGGTATATAATAAACAGTCAAGAGGAGGAGGAGAACATTGTCAAAAACTAGGCAACAGAGCAAGAAAGTATTTCGCTTAAACGCCCTGTACAGCAACAGCTGCTGGAACTAAAACAACAGTTTACACATCGACCATAATGATTAAAGTAAACTCGTATGCTTTACATCCTCCCTTAGCTATTCCACACTCACCGACTTTGGTGGCCATCAATTGAGCAGGTATTTAGAATATTGACAGGTAAGAGGGTATTATACTCGCCATGGCGGCAAATGTACCACACGAAATAATGGCAAACAAGCGGAAAGCACCTCTCCGAAGACGATTCGTAACTTGTGGCTATAGTTATGGCTACGGCTGTTCATACAGAAAACATAACAAACTCGAGCAGCTGAGACCGATTCTCGGTATTGGCTTGTTGCAATTTATTATGTCAGCACCGTTGGGGCATGGCGTGCATGGAATTTAATGGGCAACGCTACAGCATAGTGAGCATACTAGCTGGAAATTCAGTATGCTTTTTTAATAGTAAACAGTAGTATCAACCTATGTACCATTAAAGGCATGCACTTAAGCAGTAAATAAGCGCATACCACCAGAGAAGCTTCGGCAGGCCAGCAATGAACCGCAACATTTGTCTGCCAGGCATGTTGGCAATTGTGTCTGATTTAAGCAAGTACGTGTTACGACAGGTTTTTGAATACTAATGAATATATTTATTAAGTAATCACAGCAGGGCGCATGATTGGAAAAACGCTGGAACATATTTTAAAGTTTTAAGTGTTTTCAAAGATGCTTGAATACAGATAGACCTCATGCAATTTTCTCAAGTAGTCCTATAAAATTCTATTAAGTCTTTAAATTAAAGCCTTTCTAAGGCGAACAAAGTGCATTAATTATTATTGAGGAGAATTAGGGTACATTTGTACAAATTTATTAAGTGAAAACCCGGTTTGGGGTATCCCTTAAAAAAATACACCTTGACTTATGCCAGTCAACTTAAGTGAAGTATTTTTAAGTTCATAAGAACCAAATACTCATTTTGGAACAAGCGAGACCGAGAAAAACGTTTGTCTTAAAAGAGCAGCTGAATTTACGAATCATACGCAATTTCAGTTGACAGGTTTTTGTATGGCCAAATTGAGAATCAAATCACAATTTCAGCCAAAATTGAAAATAGTATTTAAATTGGGCAATTTTGGCGTTGTGGAAACTCTCTATAAGAAGCTCGATCACACAATTAGGTAAAAAACTCAGTGTGCGGTAAATATGGCAGCCTAAGGCTATCTGCACACTTGTCGTCCAATCAAATTCGCTTTATCGTCTCTCTCTAAAATTTTGAGCCGAGCAATTATATTTCAATGGAGGTCTTTACACTTGTCGTTATCGGCTAGTTATAGGCAAATCGTAGAAGTTGCAGAAACGGATGAGTACGATATTGCCGTTTACTAATTGTTGTGCGCACATTCTTTGTTAATATTTTATGGGAAAAATTTATTAAAAAGTGAATGACTGTTTTACATACAAAGTATACAAATATGCATATCAGAAGAGAAGAAGGGGGTCTATTCACGTTTAAAGCGATACCAATATTTTAAAAATCAGTTCGAAATTGTTTGAAATATAAGGGTTTTAAGTTTTCGAAGATCCGACCTTTGCCCCTCATTGAATCTGGAATACAAGTTTGCAAAAAAAAAAGTTATAAACCATTTAAATAAGAGCAAAAGGCGGTATAAGACTGTTTTTTTTTAGTTTTTTAGTTATTTACATATAATAATAAAAAATAATTTTTTACCTATGATCCTATTTCGTACTTCGAAGGCCCATATCTCGATTTCGAAGGCTAACTTCGAAAAACGGAGAAATTACTTTTTTTTATTCTGGAAATTTCAAAGTCCTTTAAAAAAAATACAGACGCCAGTGAGAAAAATTAAAAACGCAGTTATACTATATTTGGCTCCTAAATTTGTGAACAGAGATTTTTTTGTGTGTTTTAAAAAATTTTGGTTTTTGTCGCACGGTGTTATCAGTTCTGAAACGGCTAAGAAATTACTATAAACTTCTATTACAAGTTTGATTTTTCTAAACAACAATAAGGCGAACTTAGCGCAGTGCGTAGACCATTGGCCTTGTATGCTGGGGTCGCTCTGTCGAATCCCAGGGAAGAAGTGTGATTAGGAAATGTGGTGGTTTCCGAAATAGCGGCTATAACTTCTACCATTGTGTCTGAACTTGGTTGGTTTTTCCACAATAATTTTTCAAATAAAACGGCCTCAAGCTCAATAAAAATTGTTTAATAAACAAAAAAAAAAAATCTTCAAAAAATATGCATTTGTAAGCATGTCCATAACCGTAATAACATTTTGAAATTCATAAACTTACACACGCACATACTTATGTACTAAAAGTTTTAAAAGAAATAGCTTATGCATATGGCCATGAGCTGAAATGTCAAGTCAACTGAACGTAGAATTAATTCTACACAAATGACTGCTAGCCGTATTCTGTGAATACAGTGATTATGGCTTATTTATTCCTAGAAATCGGTTATAAATAAAAGCATACAAAAAGCAGGTAAAAGTCTACAAAATATTAAGACTGATTTTGGGATTATTTCTATTTTAAAATGAAGCGAATAATGTGCATGTGTAAAAAGATTAAAAGATTTTAAATCGTTTCTTGATTCAGAGAACCCTGCTGCTGCTTTCAGGAGAAAGGTATAAACATGAAATATTCTGTATTCAGAGTGCGGAAAATAAAACAACAACACAAGTTGTGGTGAACCAACAAGCATACAGAAAATTTATAGGAAATTATGAACGCTTGCGACAATAAAATTAGCATTAGCAGCCGGTTTCACCAGCAGTTTAAATGGAAAAAATTTTTTTATTTTCTGTCAATTTCCATACGAAATTCAAAAAAATTAAATTTATTTTCCACTCTAATTGCTTTCAATATAACTCAATGTAAGGCTTAGAATCCAGCTCACAAGAAAATTCACAAGAAATATTTTTAATTAGTTCTGTTGCTTGAAATTTTAAATAAACTTTTATTTTTCTTGAGAGCTGGAAAAGACCTTCAAAAGGAAAATCATATTGATGGTGACAGAAAACGAAGAGCTCTATTCCACTCTAGTTATAAGCATTTTGTAACCGACTAACAAAGTTTCCTCCAGTTTTTGAATCCTTTTCCCATTCTGTGTACTCTTGTGACGGGTAAGATTTGTTACCATCTTCTTCTTCCGTTAAATACGCAATACCAAAATTTCTACAAAAATCCATAGCTGAACTACGGTTGCAAGCAGTGGTAAGAGTTTTTGGTAATACAATTTTCCAGCTACAAAATAAGCGGTAACGTGCAGCATAAATCTGCAAAAGGTAAAAAAATATACAAATTTCTTAATAAATCTGCTACAGCTGCTGAAAATTACTTGAATTCACAGTGAGCATTGAGCTTTTATTATTAACTCTTAAACAAAAAGAAAATAAAAACATAAAACTCGCTTAGAAGTCGTAGATGAGACCCTAATTCGGAGAAAAATATCAGCAAAAATTTGCGGATGACTGTAGTCAGTTCAGTTAACCACCACCATCGCTGGCGGTTTAGAGGAGCTGCTGCTGCATTAAAAATCATAACCATCCAAATGTGATTTCATTTGCTCAACTAAAAATATCGTTCAGATGATTTAGGGCCAGTAAACAATGCCATCAATAATCTGGAAGCAAGGTAAGCAGCAACAAAACGTAAGAGAGCCAAAGTTGAGCTTTGATGCTGGATTCGTTTTAATTCATTCATTTGTATATGGAGAATAGCAGGTGAAAATATATATACATATTTATGTATGTATGTATGTAAATATATAGGTAAACACTGGCATATGTATGTATGGTTGAATGTACATATGTAGATTTATGAAAAAATATGAGTATTGGTGCTACCATGGAAGCTTATAGCTATGACTGAGTGCTATTTCGTTTATACTCGTAGTAACACAATGAAAAAATTCATTCCGAGTAATGGACGAGGAGAAATAAATTTTACAAACTCACTTCAGCTTCGAAAACTCTACATTTATGTATGCACTTGCTTGGCCTTTTACACTCAACCATAAGCCAGAAACTAATTTGTGAATTTTGCTGTGAGAAAAAGTAAGACGAAACTATTTTCACGTAAGACTTTTGAATAAAAACCAAAATAAATACGTTAATAGACTTACTTTAATGACTTAAAAGAATTGTTGAGTATTCATGATTTTTTTCGTTTTTAATTGACTTTAAAAAATTCGGTTTTTTGCAATTTTTTCGGTTTTTCGTAATTTACTCGAAATTTGGGAGGGGTACAAGTGAAACAGACCTCATATTCGGATTCCTGTCGGTAGTTCGTGACCAATTCGAGACTAATCCAGCTTAAGGCTAGTTCGTGACATAGATGTTTGCACATCTGATTCGATTCCCATTTTTATCGAATATCCAACATACAGGTAGGTAGGTACCCGTTCCCACAATTAAAGAAAATTGAGCCACCATGTGCGAGATGTGGTAATAAGTCCATTTTGAAAAACTCACTAAGGATAGCAGCATCTGTTCACCATTATGTGCGGCTTCAAGCGAACGTCTGTCTTGGAGAAAATGATATGCAATATGCATAAATATGCTTAGCTTCTCAAAAATCCTTTCAGCAGTGCGTTGCTCGCTGGGCTTGGGACCTGCAATATAAAAATTACTATAGTCTCGGGTGATAAGCGCTTCAGCGTTGACGATCCCCACTTACGGAATGAGGCCTATAATATGCAGCTCAAATACTCGAAATCCCTTTAAAGATTCCGTTAGATTCGGAGGAAGATACAGATGTTGGCAGTCAGGAATCATTGCTCAACAACACTCGCTACACCAATGGCGCGTATTATGAAGAAGATCCCAGATCAAAGCAAAGGGACGATGCTCCTGTTTTTCCGTTCGACCAGGTTAAGGTGAGAACACACGGCTTGAATATAACAAAGCCGCAGGAGCAGACGGACACCAACTGAGCAGAAAGAGAAGCTGCTTATGCAATGCCAAGTCTAAACACTTACGACTATGTCGACTGATTTTTGTTACAAACTTTAGCCCCATCTAAGGCTGGAAATACCTCTCCGCTCCGTTCGAAACTGATGAAGGTTTTAAACAAGAAAACTCAATGCCGTTCGACTTCCTCAATCATAACTCTTTACAGTAGAGGGTGGAATCACACCAGGCATATTATAGCCCAATGCCTAAAAATGTATGTTGGACAAAGCTGATTCTAAATTCTCTCCTGCAAAGCTTGTATTTAAAGGATATACTTTCTAAATAATTCCAAACCGCTGAGAGAAAACTGCCAAGATGATTCAGACTTGGGCTAATGATTAGTCCATTTGTGAAGCCTCATCATTTTTGGACTAGAATTTATCGAGCGCATGTGACACAATTTTCATCGCAATTGATCGAACTCAACATAAAAAGCTATTTCTGTAAAATAAAAAAACCAGACATTTTTTAAACCTTGCCTTTCTTGAGGCAAAATTTTAAAATCTAAAAAACTTTTCTTTGAAAGATGGTCTTTTGGAGTGGTCTTCAACTTTTGATTGAATTTGAGTATATTTTGTGTGGGCATTTTGGAAGAAACATTTTTTTTCCATGTGGCAACACCGTGCCAGGGTACCTCGCGCTGGCAATACGTCAACTAATGTTTCCTTTTTATGTCCTACCGTTTCCTTAATACTTATTTAACTTATAAATAACCAACTGCATATATTTTATCTCAATCCTTTTGGAAAAGATCGCATGAATGTGCGACAAATTTTAAGAGTGACAGACTTGAGAGATAAACAATTTTCACAAACCAAAATTCCTATACAAAATTTTACATTCAAGAAAAAGCTACAAACAACCAGCATAAGAGAACTCGGCTGATAAAAGCGAAACGTATTGAAGGAAGGAAGGACATCCGGTCCTGGTGTGAGCACAAAAAGAAAGAAAAATAGCAATAAAAATAAAATTCACCTGGGTTATGCAGTATTTAGAGCTTAAAAATTGATAAAAATGGGTAGAATGTAAAAAGGTCAGATTTGCGAGAAAAAAAGGAGATAGGGAAAATTACATATTTTACACATATTTACTCGCAAAAGCAAATTACAAAAATATGAGAAACACCAGCACCCCTTATGTGCACGTATGTACATATGTTCTCTCTAAGCCAGCAACAGCCGCCACCACAATCATCACATCGACCGCAACCCCTCATTTACAGACCCCATTGCAAATTTGCGCGAACTGCCATTCATAACCTGATCCCAGCCCAGCAGCAGCCGACTAAAGCGGAAAACAAACAACACATGTATTCACATATGTGTGTACAATCATTCGCTGCTTCACAGTGCGCTCTGTTGAAAATCAATATGAATGTATCATAAATTTCAAATACGACTCGAATAGCTGCCACAATAATACCACTTTGATATAACCTCAACACTACCCCAGCAACAATCGTGACTACACCATGCACGCATATAAAGAGTACTGCCTAAGGGTCGAGGAGTAGTGCAAAATTAACCGAAATGCTTGGGTATAAAATATGTTGTCCAATAAACATTGCAATTGCATCAGGGTAGCAGAAAACTACTTCAAGGAATTAGTCCATGGATTATCTATCTCTCGGCAACACAGCGCAATAAACATCGCGGAGTACCTAATTGCGTTAGTTAAAATCCGAGCAATGATCGGGTAACAATAAGCTGGTGCAGACGCACGATTTGGTCCGCTACTACATTACAGCGGAGCATTTTGCAAGTACTCCAATATGGCATAAATGCACCACATGGTCCAACGTTTTTTGCAGGGCATAGTTCCATATCTATACACATGTGTACAAACATATGTATGGTACGTTAGGGTGGGTAAACTTTTTTACTACGCGCGTATGGCTTAGTAGGATTCTAGGTGCAATGATAGACACATTTTTTGAAGAAACCAGGGGTTTAAAATCAATTTTCAGTTCGCCATATTGCGAAAAAAAGTTTTAGAAAAAAATATGAAAATTTTCGCCGTTACGCCCTCATACCAAACAACCCTTTACAGCATGTTGTTATACAAAATTTAAGCACTTCTTTACGACACTACTGCAAAATGCTAAGAAGGCTATTTTCGCAATTTGGCAAACTCCAAATTGATCTTACACCCATAGTTCCTTTAGAAAATTTGCTTAAAATTACACGTAGAATTTCCCATAAAAATTTACCCGCCCTAATGTACATTAGTAGATGAGTATGTAAACATGTAATTTCAATTTTCAGCGCCTTGCAAAGGTGTGCACACTCAATGCTTAGCTGATTCTAAGCAGTTTCTGCTTCCAGACCTCTGCACGGGTGTGTGTGTGTGCGTATTTGTGCAAAAGCATTCCGAATTCGAATTCGTATGAATTATGGCAGCAAGGAGTCATAACTTTTCACATTCACTTTATTTTGCTGCGTTGATTTTTTAATATTTGTTTTTTTGCAATTTTTTTTTTTAAGTGGCCTGCCACATTATTGCAGCCATACTGGCCTGGTTTTCTGCAGCACTGAAGTGGCAAGTAAACGTTGCTGAACTGAACTGCTGGTAGTGAATATTTCCTTCGCTTTTTCGCTTCAGCAATCGCATGGAGGGGTTGAGAAGCACCAAAGCAGCGAGTGGCTGTAACACAGAAGCAGATTTTTTGGCTACCAATGCTAAATTCTAAGTTTTTATGACTTGTTTTTTTTCGCTTCGATTTGGTCTGTGATTGTTTGTGCGAATGTTTGAGATTTACTTTTTCTCAGCAACTTTTATTTATTGGTGTCGCGCACATAAAAATTCTTAGCTACCGTTAGTGTGGCCATACATTAGTATTGAAAAATATGGTCGAAAGGGCAAAGAGTGGTGAAGAAATGTGGCAAGGAAAAAAATGTGGCAAAAATCGTTATGAGTGTCTGTAAGGCATAATTCCTCTGAGAAGTGGCTGAAAGTCGTAAATTTCTACACTGTAAATTTTGAGCACTTGTTCGTTGAAACGATAAAGAATGGATGGTTAGGTAGGTATGTATTCTTAAAATGAGCTACTAAGTATATCAGTATATTGGCAATATTAAAGGCTTTTAAAATCAAAGTTTGGCTGTCATTTAAATTAGGTTAGGTTGAAGTGGCATCCGGTGGCCAAACTTGCACAGCATCTGCCTTAAGCGCATTTCCCCATTTCAAAACTCCTGCAGAAGCCAATATAAGGCAGAACAAGAGTCTATGTAAAACGCTTCAAGGGAACTTCTTCACAGCTCACATGTATGACAATGCTTCATTACTCTGTGGTGGCCAGTTAGAAAGCCTACAAAAATTCTTACTTCGTGCCTTGTAAGGTGAAGGTGTGCCTTGGTTCTCCTTGCTGACATTTTCAGTACAAAGGATTTATCTCCTTTGTTACCTTTCGCATTTTTTAGGTAATGTTTTCTTTCCTTCTTCGGTCACACAGAGCCCCATGGCAGACCAATGGAGGGTCGGTAGTAAGAGTTCTTGAGCATCTTCGTTTCTGGCGAAAATATCTGGCAGCTCATTGCCTATTATTCTACTGCGTCTCGGTACCTAAATGAGAAAAACCCAATTCCTGGATGCGATCAGTGTTAAGAGCTGAAAGAAATACTACAAAAGCTTGCAGCTCGGAAGACATAAGAATACAAATTGCAGTCTTTCCTCTTGTTCTGTAAGCCCGAGAGTGTAAGGATATAGGTACCAGCTTTTAATTCTCTGAATCGTTTTTTGAGATGAGTCTACTATAGAGTAGAACCTTTTTCTTCATAACAAAGTGCAGAGTAGGAAAATCTAGATTCTTGTTGTTGAGGTTTTTTTTTTTATTGGGCAGTGATGTTGGAGTGACAGTTATTGGAAAGATAATAATCTGGGGCGTTCCGGTAATGTAGACCCGATTGTCGTGGCAACGATCTTGAAGCCATCGAGAATCACGGTTGTGTACTTAGGATCAAGCAGAGGATACTTATTTGCGCTCGGTGGGCAATTGAGAATCTGAGCTCGTTTTGCACACAAAATTATTGCTTTACAAGTCTCTTATCGCGTGTGTTCTTTTATATGGCGCAATAATCTGGATGATTTTGGACAATTTTGAAACATACCTACTTGCCTAAATGATGATAATTTAGTGAAGAAATTATTTGATTAGAACTCCATAGCTGGACAATGGAATCAAGGGCGTCATATAAAACAATAGAAAGACCTAACGCCAAGGCCACGCAATGAGCGGCAAAACGGCGAGCGACTGAGCGGTGAGCGGCTTAAAATTAAAACCTAAGAAATACTATTGAAGTGGCTACGAAATAAGCTGCATTTCTGAGCGATTGAGCGGTATTTCTGTATGGCGCCGCTCAGCCGCACATTGCGTGGCCTCGGCCTAAAGCAGAAAGACCTGTAGATATACACGTGCTATAACTTTGGAAAATTGTTTGTTGTAACAGTTAAGAAAGAGAATATATGTAATATGAATTCGCCTTGTTTACAACAAACACATAATTTTGACATTAGGAAGTACCGCAGCGGAAATCTAAATTCGCCAGTAACACCATCTTGTATAAATTCACCTTGAAAAGACTCTTAGGTTTCTTCCAATCTCGCCGCATTGTCACAGACAAGTGATACGTGTAGTCATTCAAAAAAAATTTTCTCTCACTGCAGCCGATGATTACAATTGAAATCAAGCGTACCAAAGTCTGTTTCCTAACAACAACTACATGCATAAAACTTACTTTGGCTGTGAATGCGGATTTTATTTAAAGTTCACAATTGAAAAGCAGATCGGCGTGTAAAAATGTTGGTGTGCAAAGGGCGATAAATGGCTGTACCGGCAGTAAATACCCGTGTATGTGTGTGTGTGTGTGGTATGTGCGAGTAGTATTTGCATACCGAGTTCGCATAGGCGCAGATATAAATCAAAAAACTCAGGCCGATTTTCAGCGCTTGAGCGTAAAAATGTGGCTCTACCACAAGAGCATAAAGAAAAGGAAGGCGACAAAAAAATGTAATAAAAAATGGATAAAGTGAAGCTGCAAAACATTTGCGATTCAGCGAAAATGCATGTGAATCCGTTAGGGATTTGCAAGCGTTACGAAACTTAAAGTAAGTAATTTAAATAAAGTAAAAGGAAAATAAAAATGCTGCGATATTCGTTTTCAGAAGAGTTCAAAAAGCATGAATTCGATACACTCATTGTTGTTAATTGGTCTCGATTACGTACCGAAAGATCGCCTCCATAGAAGGGATGTATAACGAACGTTTCGTTGCCGATGTGTATGACGCCGCTGACACCATTGCACGTATGGAAGGCGGCGCTAGCACCAGGATAGTCTTTCACAGTGCCATGGTAGTAGCAATGCTCAATGTCCTGAAAGAGAAAGAAAAAGATTTATCAAAAAATAATTTGACACCAAATTACTTAAAGCCTATAGACTTTTAGTGGTTTTTGTTAAAAAACTATATGTACTAAATAAAGTATTATACAAATGATCTAAATAAGTCAGTAGCCAGCAATATATGTAATTACAACGGTATACGACAGACGCACGCGTATTATATTACATATCGCGCCCTAACTGCCAAAAGGATGTAAGCGAAATTTTTTGCAAAATATTCTTTTTGATGCAGAAATTTTCCTAGAACATCTACATGCATTTTTGCATCAAAATTAAAATTAAAAATAAAATGGCGCTTACATCGTTTTGGCAGTTAGGGCGCGATATGGAAAATTTAGCATAGATATCGCATTCAAGTTCAATGGCTACTATTTATTCACAATTCAAGCCATAATGGAACTTTACTTCTATCATATTTATAATTAAGTTCTTATAATGAAGATAGCACTTTACGGTTTGGTAGACAGAAAGCTCATATGTCCTTGAAAAACAACACTTTTTTCAGTTTTTACTATTTTCCCTATTTGAGCTATATAAAATACACGTGAAAGCTGAAGTAATTCCCAAAATTACAAAAAAGAAAAAAATTATCTCCAAACGATATTTTGACTCAAAATGGCCTTTTTAATTATTTAAATATCGCTTTTACGACCTAATTCCTGGTACCGTTTTTCGGAAAAAAGAAAAACCACAGGTCCTATGGCATTCCACGTAAAATATGATTTCAAAGTTTGAAATAAATGGAATACATAAACTTTTTGCTCGCTGAATCCATATAAAATAAAATTATGCAAAAGGAAAAAAATTTAATTTCATTTTGGAAGTTTTGCAAAATTCTAAATTTCACAATTCTCGGTATTAACCGAGTTATTTTTTTAATATCTCAAAAAGTATTAAATTATATAGTACATATGCAAAAATTCGAAAAATAAAAATATGTGCAAAATTTGGAAATTAGAAAAATCGTAAAAGCAAAAGCTTATACAAATTCCTGGCTAAACTGTTGTTTACCTAAGGTCTTAAAATTTTTAAGGTGTTTTGAGTAATAAAATTTTTTTCTTAAAGTCGTGTCACACGATTGGTACATTTGTACGGATTTTTAAATCTTTTATATTTACCCTTAAAACCAGACCAGAGGTATTCAAAAAATAAACTTGCAAATTCTACGAAGGTGTGAATTTGAAAGAATTTTATGTTTTTTATTGCAAAACTTCATTATGCGATAAAAGAAAAGTAAGGAAATCGTTGATTCTAACCCTTGGTATATTTGACATGGATTGGACCATTAATAGTCCAATTCAGTATCGGTGACAAAAACTTTGTAACTGACAAATTTTAAACTTTCTCATATACATACATGAATACGTATTTTTCCGTGAGGTTAAGTAAGTAAATACCGTGAAATGTACACCATTTAGAGAAATATGCCACCTCCTGGAATTTCCACATACATAGTGCAGCACCTGAATATGTGCCCTCCAAAAGGTTACCCACCTAAACTAGTAACAATACGAAAGGACTCTTACAGCATACTTCGCCCTACACTTGGTGACATAAAATTGCGTATAGATGGCTTCAAAATTTGAAGCAAATCCAGAAGAGGCTAGAGAAATTTTAGTACAGTTTATACTTTTGCCTTCTTATATATGTAGAAGTTTACAACTTTCTGATGCAAAAAAAAAAAAAAATTAAATTCGTAAAACGCCTTTTTCATTTCAAAAAAGTACGATTTTAAATTTTCTCAGAACTTTTAAGTAGAAACGCTATTTACTTTTCTTCCATTCGTGCATGCATGCAATTTTTGTCTTTGAAAGCATGTTTCTCCGCATACATTTGTCTACCAACCTCTCCAAGGTCTAATGGGTCTGTAGTCCTTAGGATGTGTGTGCCAACCTTTGTATACATACTGTCTTCCTATATGCTATTTTGTGGTTCGCCATTTGCAATATAGCAGGAAAGATACCATCTAGACCTAGTGGCTTATACTGAGAGCAAGAGTTCAGTGGCCAATGCAGTCTATCTGTGTTAAACGCAACAGTGCTGGGTAGTGGGTATGTAATTCGTGTGTGTGTTTTGAGTGATTTCAAGACTTTTTAAGTCCATTCGCCATCGTCCCGTCCCAGTCGCAGTGAGTCCCTGTTCTATAGAGCCAATGAACAGAACCTTGCATAGCGTTGTCAGCTTGCTGAATCACTCGATTTAACTGCAGTAAACCCAGTCATGAGCTTATTTTTTCTCTACGTAAAGCTTCCTTATTAACTTTATGAAGATTTATATACCCGTTCCACCATTCTATGGACTGCTCACAACTTGCAAGTTTAAAAAGTTGTCTGACCCGATTCCAAATAGTGTGGAACTAAGTCTAAGAGGGCTCAGACCTTCTCTTTGCCTGCCTAATGCAACAAGCTTGCTTGTAGGCCTTAAAGAGGTGATCATTCATTGCACTTAGGATCTTTGCATTAACAAAAAGATCATATTTTCCTTTAAGAAGTGAATTCTTTCTGTTCCCGATATCCCAACAGATCTATCTTGGCTTATGTGTATAAAGGGTTCTGCCATTTCAAACTAACCTAACTTGTGTACTTAAATATTGGCTCTTTGAAATGGCTAAAAGAGCAAACTACCCATGCCATAGGTAGTAGCCTTGAAAATGTCTGCATTTCCTGCGATCACACATATCCATCCATTTATACATATACACATACGATTCTCCGCGAAACGTTGACTCATACCTACTACTGACATAAAATTAAATTATTTGCCAATCTAATTTCCTCATTTCAATTGGAACTTTGATTTCGGTACACCACCCACATGCCTATGCACAGTTGGAAAGCTTTCCGCTGTCAATTCCCAGAAAATGAAGACAAACAAACATTATGAGGATACACGTGTTTGCATATGTTCCGGTATGCCGCTGAGTTTGTCTCGTTGGAGCGAGCTGAGGGGCACAAGTGGAAATCAAAATAAATGCAACATAAAGCTGAAAAATTTAAATCGAATGTAAATATGCAAAAATAAATACCAACATTCAAGCACAGCATGGATAAATGAGAGGAAAACGCTTTGAATTCCTTTTTAATTTAATTTCTGCACCACTTTAGGTCGACAACGAAAAAAGCTGCCACGACTAAAGGCAGAAAGATATACTCTCATACACCAAGAATATATTCATATGTAGGTATATGTGCACATGTATGTAAGTATGTTACCAGTCCAGATTTATTGTAGCCAACTAAACGATTTTCATATATGTATGCATGTACTAGTTACCCAACGGGCCAGCAGCACATAGAATTTCCGAAAGACAAATAGCCAACCTAACCTTTGCATAGACGGCGGGCGGGGAAACGAGCTGCATATACAGGTAGGCCAACTTGGATAACGACTAGCCAGTTGGCGGAGCGGGAGGATAGTGAATCTGGGTCTTTGCATTTGATGAGATTTGTGTATTTGGGAAATTTCTTGCATAATCCGCATTGAAGAGGGACACACAGCTCAGAATACTAACATAAATAAGGAAAGGTAAGTAAGTCTGTCTGGTGAAAATTGCTAACATTTATGTATCTTATATTTTATTTATGTATGTATAAACGTAAAACGTAATGTCTAAAAGGTGTACGGAAATTTTTGAGATTTTGGGGTTTCTTATCTCTATTTGTCGCTGTCGTTGTTGTTGCCGTTTTTTATTTGTTCATCCCTAACTATCGACCCGCCCAACCGGCTATCCTTTCATTCAACACAGCAGCGACAACAAGCATTTTTTTCACCAATATCAACCGTCTTTTTTCAGTTGTAAACTTTATTGCCTAAACATGCCAGTATGAATGTATTTATGTTTTCATGCACCCTGCAGCGAAAAGCTAAGCTAGCCAGAAAACTTTTTGGTCAATGCTAAATCTACTTGCAAATATCGGCCGTTGCGTCGCGAAAAAAACTACCGCTTCTGGATCTGAGTAATCAGAGTCGTGTCAGCTTTTGTTATTATAAGTTGTATTAGCTTAAATAAAAAATACAAATTGATGAATTGCAAAAAAAAAAATAAGTTAAAAATTACGTTAGTATTAAACGAAATTACAAAAATTTTGGATTTTTGAATAATAAAACAAGTAAGAAAGTCTAAGTTCGGGCGGAGCCGAACATTA
>NW_016165269.1:0-28230 GCF_001687245.7 Rhagoletis zephyria | reverse complement strand
TTTTTTTTTTGTTTTTCAAAGGGAAATAAGAAATGGTGGGGGCAAAAATGTGAAAGTAATTTCATTTTGAATCAGAGATAACATAGTAGTTAGTTCGATTGTATGAAATTCCATAGAAATAAATGAAATGTGCTGTCTATTTCAACTAAAAATAGAAGAAGGAGAATAAGTTGAGCTTTCTTCTATGACCAATTTGGTGTCACCATACATTTTTATATGTATGTATATTCAGGTTATATGAGATTAGAAAATATTTAAATTATTACACTTTTCAAAAATAAAATGAAAATGCCAATGCATAGATGTTAATCTAGAGCACATCGTCTCTTAAGTAATAGTCAGTGGATACTTTAGTGCTTGTTGGCAAAAGTGGTTTTCTGGTTAGTCTCTATGCTGACATTTTTGGCGGTGTTAATGGATCCTAAATAGACAAAGTACTTCAGTACTCCAAGTAATAAGTGCCAAAAATGCGTATTTCCCAATATGCGAATTATCTCTGTGTGCTGGCAGGATGTATTTTGTCTTGTCCTCGTTCGCCTATTTGGTCATTCTTCTCTAAGCTGAATGTTGAAGCGCTTGACGTGCTGATGACCAGACCGACGACGTCAATATCGTCCAACATCAGATTGCAAAAGTAGCGCTCAACCTTCGCTGGGATCTGCAATTTAGACGTGGTCTCGGAAAGGTAGCATCTCTTCTCGCTGTCAAAAGCGACTCTATATGGTCAAAGCTTGGTTGTTTAAGGGCTTGAAACTTTAAAACCAAATAGTTAAAAAAGCTTTTCCAGCCGTGTAATGGCTGGAAAACGTACATTGTGGATTCAGCTATGTATTCGTAGGACCTGATTGCCCTTAACAGGTGGCACGTTGGCCCCAACAATTCCTCGCCACTGGCTTTGAACAGCTCAGTAGGGGCCTCCAGGGGCCTTGTTGATTTTATGTCGCACTATTACTGTACTCACCTCCAACTTAATTGAGTGAAGAGGGCGCGTGTTTGTGCCCATGCATTCGCCTGTGTTCTTCTTCGAAACGATTTATGGGCTGTAAACTTGGTTACAGCAAGGCCCCCGCCATCGCATTTCTTCTACTGCGCTGAAATCAGCCTTGTATTTCTCTAATGACAACCAGCTGTTAGATATAGGCACCTACTCCATAACAGAGATATATCGTAGCAAATTTAGTATTTTAGGTTTTAGACATTCTATTGTAAGTTACAAATTTTGAAAGGTATTTTCTAATTCGGGGCCAAAACAGCTTACTCAATGAACCGTACCGAGGATAAGCCTGTCTGCGGTCCTTCGTAAATTTGAAACGTGAATGAAAATGCATCGGATACTTGCCGACCTCGGGAGCTTCTAGGTCTTATCCTGAACAACTTTTTTTCTCTGCCACTTGTGTGACCAACTTTAAAAATGCAAAACGCAAAGCTTCAACGTTCGTATACCTAAAACGGATGTTCAGTGCTTCCCCAAAATAGCCGATAGCAGTCGCAACCTGAATTTTGGGCAGTTTACCGACAAAACTGACATTAAAATAAGCGTCAAATTTTTTAAATTTATTTTCCCAAAAATACTCTTTATGAATTCACTTTATTAATATACTCGTAACAAAATTAGCACATTTTACTCGTAGTTCTGTAAAATATAACTAATTACTCTCATGCCCTTCAGTGTTAAAGTTCAAAAAGTTCAGAATATTATACTTTCATAGATAAAATTCCTGCGCAAACAAACTTCCAAAAAAGTTAAGCTAATTTTATTCGACCTTTAAATAGAGNCTTCCCCAAAATAGCCGATAGCAGTCGCAACCTGAATTTTGGGCAGTTTACCGACAAAACTGACATTAAAATAAGCGTCAAATTTTTTAAATTTATTTTCCCAAAAATACTCTTTATGAATTCACTTTATTAATATACTCGTAACAAAATTAGCACATTTTACTCGTAGTTCTGTAAAATATAACTAATTACTCTCATGCCCTTCAGTGTTAAAGTTCGAAAAGTTCAAAATATTATACTTTCATAGATAAAATTCCTGCGCAAACAAACTTCCAAAAAAGTTAAGCTAATTTTATTCGACCTTTAAATAGAATTTGCTCGCATCTACTTACTACACCGTCCATTTAATTTGGTGGTGAAGGCCAGAAAATGGCGCTAATTTAATTTCCTTACATCTGACCAGTACTTGAACGTTATTGTTGTTTTATTTGACGAAGGCCGACGACCGCAATGAGGAAAGTTAATGAAATGTTAGCGACCGGCTACACAACCATAAACCAAATTAAAGTCGATAGAAAAGATACTTTTTAATGAGAAGAAGCAGTCTGAGAAAGTGCGGGAGGAGTCAGGTTGGCGTTGTATGTTTTTTTTTAAATAAGTTGTGTTAATTTGCTTTTTATTTTTTTATCAACTTTAACGTCAGCAAGGACATGACAAGAAACTTAATCATATAAAATGAAAAGGCAACTTGAAAAGCAAAATGACAAGAAAATGATAGATAGTACAGCGAGGAGAAAGGGCATAATGTTGTGCTTTGAAAGGATCTTATTGACTTGACAGCAAAAGTAACATGATGAATTGGATAAAAATATAAGAAGAAAAAAATAAAAAAAAACGGAATGTAATTAAAATGCTAAAAAGTGGAAGAAAATACAGGAAGCGAAAAGTCAAAAAAAAAAAACTTGGTTGCATTATGAAGGAAGGAAATGAGGAAAGACATTATAGTTTGAATGCTCTATAAAATTTGTACATACATATATGTATGTGTATATGTATGTAAAGATTGATGTCAGTCATTCACAAAGCAGCTTAAAATAGCATCACACAGTGTACAGTTTATATAAGTACGTATGTACATACAAATGAATCGGATAATTACCAAAAGGATTAAGTCAGCATTCTTCAACAGAACTCCTTTAAGCGAACAGAACTGCATCGAAATTGTGCATATCCAAAAAATACCGATTTATTTCCTTTGATAATTAACCGATTTATATATGTATGTACATTCATGTAGTATATGTTTATAAACGTAGCTAATAGAATCTGCTTACGGTAAGAGTGCTTAGCGCTAACGTGTCTAGCAGAGGCAACTTTGAAAAATACATACAAATGTTTATCGTCGTAAACATTGTAAAAGGTCTTTGAATGCCAAGAAATGAAATGTCCAGGCAAGAAAAAAGAGCTTTCAAAATTATTTTGATAACGGTAATAAATCGCTTTGCTTTTTGGACAAAGGATTAAGGAGATGTAAGAATGCCTTATTTCAAAAATACTTCTTAATAGGGTTGCCATCTCTTTAAAAAAGTAAATTCAGTTAAATTTGTAACACAAGAGACATTTTTTTATTAAAATATTTGTGCCAGACTACTGAGGTTAAATAAAGTTTTTTTTTCAAAAATGATCTGAAAAGTGTTGCCACCTGAAGAAAAATATTTGACAAAACTATATCTCAAATACATACATTTTTATAAGTACTGCTAGCTATTTACGGAATCAACTTAAATATAATTAGTAAAATAAATGAAATTTGAAAATTAATTTATATTTATTTATATTTCAAGTAGCATACTGGTGTATAACATGGTGTAAATTTGTAAATTTCGGTACAATTAATCAGATTTATACAAAAATTCGTAAATTTACAACAAGTTATATACCAGTGTGCTACTTGAGATGTGAGTGCCAGAGAAGTTATTCTGGTATTCACACTTGGTTAAAAGGTTATAAAAAGAATTAACAAATTAAATTAAATATGAAAATATGTGTGTAAAACCAACACAGGTTGAGGAAATATTTTTTTAGAGGATTGCCACCTGTTTAAAAAGTAAAATTCAATTTGATTAATAAATTAAAAAAAAAAATTTAATATGTGGGTGTCAGAGGGAGGAGGTGTAAGAATGTTTTTTTTTTCTGTGGAGGGTTGCCTCTTGTTTAAAAGAGTGACCAGTAATAATGTGCAAGTTTTAAGTTGCTAAAGAAGCGCGTTGATTTTTAATAATTATTTTTTCCGACTGCATTGCACATTTTTTCCATACAAAAATATTCGACAATTTTGATAATTTAGCTGAAAATTTTCAGATTTTTTTAAATTTTTGTACAGTGTTTGAAATGTGGATTTATAGGGTGTTTGTTATATAATGAGCTAGAGTTTTATGCAAAAGTAATAAACATTAAATAAGCAAAAGAGAAAATAGCCAAAATTAATCAAAATGTAGTTGGCTTAATTAGCTGATCACAAGTGTATATTAAAAGTCACCTCAAAGCTAAATACTAAGTTAAATTAAATATTTAGATATGCGTGTGAAACGCAGGAGGTAAGGAAAATATTTTTGAGGGGATTTCCACCTGTTAAAAAAAGTAAAATTAAAATTTATTTAATAACTTAAGTAAATACAAATTAAAATATTGGCGTCAGACGAAGGAGGTGTAAAAACACTGTATGAAAAATACTTTCCTAAAGTGTTGCCACTTGTTTAAAATGGTTAAATTCAGTTTAATGAATTATTTTAGGAAGTATTAAAATATGGCTGTCAGACGAAAGAGGCTTCAGGAAGCACTGTTTAAATAATTAAATTGAATTTAATTAATAGTACAAAGTAGGGGTTCGACGAAAGGGATTTAGTAAAGCTTTATTTCGAAAATGCCGCCTGTTTAAATAGCCAAATTCAATAATTTTTTTTCTTTGGTCTTTATTTATTTATTTAATCCCCTTATGTCTAAAGCCTAACAAAAAGTAATTAGTTAAATAAAATACTGCAATAGCGATATTATTTTGAAAGCATTATAAAACAGAGTTGCCAACTTTCCTTAATGATGTTGAATGGGGTTGTAACAAATAGTACTAATTTGAAAAATTTGGACATATAGATACAAACGTACAGTAGACAGGTTCAATGGTTCCGGCAATCTTTTTGTATTTCTATGAGCGATATATGTACATACATGGCAACCATTATATGGGAGATAGAAATGTCCTGGAATATAATTTTCATTGCGAAATTTTATAATCGGAAAAGATCCAGACCTTCATAACACTGAAAGTCGGACAGAAACAAGATAATCAGCTGGTAGAAGTTACTTAGTTACATGCAAGTACATTGTGGTAAGTTGAATACTCCTATCTTAAGAGAATATGCGAGGTATAAAGACAAATCTTTTGATAGCGCTATTACCGCTCCACATACCAGTAAGAAGTCTCCCATGCATAATGAACTGAATAGCTTCCCACCGCTCACATCTGCACTTTATGATCCATTAAATCAGCCGAATGAAAGATATGATACATAAAAATAAATGTCCTACTTATGGTGCATTTTATCAAGAGCCCTGAGAAGAAATTCGAAGTAAACAAGCCAAGGCCTTTTGTTAAACTTCTTTTATACGAGTATCATACACCAGACACTCATTCATTCGCTTATGTGTTTTATTTATTTAATACCTGAATGAAGACAATGGCTGTATGACCTTTTTTTCTAAGATAAGCTTATGTCTGTATTAATGGAAGTTCCCATTATGTAGTGTGTGTGGCCTAATTCGGTTTTGACCTGCTGTTACCTGTTTAACTAGCAAGTGAAAAGGCACTTGGCTGTGGTCAAATTGCGCGTAGCATATGGCAAATCTTATAAATAGACCTAATAAGAAAAAAGCCCATTAGTTTAGTCACAGTGCTTACGTACATAGCCATGTGTACATATATTTTTGTATTAGTAAACTAAGTGGATGTAAGGCCAGCGAAGGTAAGGCTGCAACATATGGCGTTTTATTTTCTACAAAAATGTTGCCATTTATTTGCCCTCTGCTTAGCGTTTGTTCAAAGAGGGCAATGAAAGGGCAACATTTTTTGGTAGAAACGAAAATGACAATATGTAATGGTGAAAATTATGTGGTTCATTTCGTTATTTTATCTGGGACAACTAAGCGTATACGTGATATCAGAAAAAAGATGTTTAGTTGGCTTCTGCATGAGCCAGATATTTAGTTTATTGGACTCTAAATTTTTATCATTTATATATGTATATTAATTTTCATAGAAAAATGTTGCCTGCAATTGATTGAAGGAAGGCGGAGCCAATCGCTTTTCGGGGTTTGGTTAGTTTAGATTAGGCTTTCCATTTCTGCTCGCATATTCTCGAGCATTTCGATACCCGGGAAATTGAGTAATCGAGTTCTCGGCCAGTGGCGGATCAGAATATTTGTCACCCCTAGGCAATTCAGAATTTGCCGCCCTTTTTCCGATAGGAAACATATTTTCAGGTAAAAGTACCAGTTTTGGAACGATTAGCAGTAAATAGTAATATTAAAATTTATGTTATTTACTATACTTTTATTAAAATTTAAGATGAAAACGTGGTATTTGCCTTGAGTAAAGGTTTTAAACTTTTAAAGAAAGCTATTATCAACAAACTTTTTTCACTCGATAAGTTATAATCTCAAAAATACTAAATTAATATTTGTCAATGTTATTGTGGCTTATTAACATTTTATTTTTATTACTTTTAATGAGCTTTGTACCACGATTGTTTATTAGGAAAAATTAACTTTGTTTAGCGGTAGAAGTTATAGCAGCTATTTCGGAGATCACCAGCAGGGAAGTCTAGAAAAAAGAAGTCTGATGAAGAGATGTGGTGATCTCCGAAATAGCTGCTATAACTTCTACCGCTTAGACTTTGTTGCTTTTTCAATTTTTCCTAATAAACAATCGTGGTACAAAGCTCATTAAAAATATTATTACTAAATTCATATTTTTAAATATTATCGTTTAAATAATATCAAAAATACCTAAGAGTGTTGTCCTATTTTCTGATTACGTAATTGAATATCAAATTTTTGTCTTGAAATTTTGTCTACCTTCAGTGCAGCTAACTTGAAAAAAAATTTTTTTTTTCAACTCAAATCTTGCCGCTCCTAAATTTTGTTGAAGGCTCTAGTTTAGATAAAAAAGGAGAAGATCATAGTTTGGTAGCTGCGGGCTTACTATAAAGACAGAGCTCGTCGTCTTGTTGGCCAGCAAATAGAAAGTACCAAATACTCAGCTTCCCTCGATTGGAGGCATTCCACTCGTACTCTCAAGTATTAAGGTGCGATTCTATACAAAAACCTACGCTGAAAGCCAAGTTATGAGGAGTGGGTAGAAGAGGCATCAGTTGCTATGTACCACATAAAAGTACCATAGGGAAGAGCTATGACCTCCCAGATAAGATACAATTTTTACTAAATGAAACCATAATAAAGCCAATTATGTTTTAATTGGTTTTACTGGTAGATTTCACTAGAAAGGTTAAGAAGTTAAAGTTCATGAAAACAGCGGCCCATAGAAGCGCTGGTTTCTCTATCAAGGAGTGAGGTCTCTCCCCCGTCCCTGGTTTCATACCTGAAGAAACGTATCGGTGCATACCAAGTTTGGCTCCGATGAAATCTTTCTCTACAAAAATTTGTTTATGGGGTGAATGGGGGAGTGAAAGCCTCTGAAAAGTGGTCCAATTAACATTTTCACTGGTGGACTGTAGTTATACCGTAAAGTTGGAGCAGATACGGTCTACTAGGAACATTCTGTATAGCTTTCGTATATCTGCATAGATTTTCAGATAAAGGTGGCCGTGATGAAGGAGACAGTTGACTAGCTTCGCATCATGGATTATATAAAAGAAGCGTGAAAATCAATTTTGGTAGCCAAGTTGCAATCAAGGATTTAAAATTGCTTATGTCAGCCTTGGTTTTCGCCTTAAGCATGAACTAGCCGAGCAGAGGGCCCTTCCCCATTAAGCATCCGGACATTCCAGGTGCATGGTCGTAAATCGCAGTATTTTGCACGTTTACTGCGGTCGTCATAAGAAACGGGGGCCTCAGCCGAGGCTTAATTTTTTCCTTAAGCCTAGCGCATAATCCCTTGGTTGCCTTCTCAAATTGGCTCGCTTCCAAACGGATTTTCGGCCGCTAACCAGAGCATACTTGATGTAAACACTCACCGGAAGTGGTAATCTGCTTGAGCAAGGATGCAAAAGTAAATGGCAATCAAAAACATTCCCTACATGAATGGACTTCTGCACCTGTTACCATCCTGCACGCTTTCTGAACTTCGGGCTGATAGGTCTGCGCTACCATTCGGTAGGTCCATAGTTCGATCCTTGATTCCAGCAACATCCAAACAAAAAAGTTTTTTTTTTTAAGCAGTCGCACCCCGCCAGGCAATGGCAAACCTCCGATTGTATTTCTGACATGAAAAAAAGCTTTTCATGGAACATTGAAATCATTTGCCGTTCGGAGGCGGCGGCATACAACAGTATTGGGATCGGGATTGATTTATTTAGCGCAACGTTATCTGTTTTATTTTACTTTCCTTTAGTTTATTTTATTTCTTTCACTTTATATATATACTTTTTCCTTTGGCAATTTTAAATGCGAAAATATTTGGTAATTAACACTTAAAGAGGAGTAGAAAATTCCCCTGCTCCATTCAAAGCATTATGTCCAATTAAGCGCAATGGCGATTCCACAAAAGGCACAAGCAAACGGTTCTTTGGTGCCTTTGACCACCTCGTTGGCATTTTCCGGCAGGTATTATTAATTACTTTTTTTTGCTTTTGAGATTTCCGTGCTCGAATTTTGCTTGAGTTGTCTATTTGCAATGATTTACACCGGCATTTTTACCTATCTCCTTTACTGATTTTCTTTGGCCGTCTTACATGCTGTACAAACATAGATATGTACGTATTTGTGAATTTAGTATTTTGAGCCAGTATTTCCTTGCCGTGCGCTAAAAATGGCATTTTGTGTGCTATACTTTAATCGGAAGTTTTATTTGTTCGGGTAAGTAAAAGGCTGTTGAAAACGAATTGCGAACCAATGTTTTAGTTAAATTAAATCAAATTTGAATAACGGTGACCTTACATACTAAGCATGCACCGGATTCGCTCCAATTGCCTTGCCTCGATTGGAGTGATTATGGAAATAAAATTCGACCGCCACTCAATTCATCACCTTCTACTTTCTAGGTGTTGATTGGAAATTTCACGCTCACTTGCTTTCTTAATTGCTTACTTAATTGATTGTAGTAGGTGTAATCAAATATTCTATTCATGTTTTATTTAGCATAATAACACCACACTCACCTGTCGCACCGCATAGTAGCAGGTGAGGTTGCGCGGATAGATGCCCGGATAGTTGGGCGATTGCAAGCGACACGCCTTCTTGTCACAATCGCTGAAGATGCGCGAGCAATAAGTGCCAGGTATGAGATCGCCTGCAAGGAGAGGGGCGTAGTTACGATATACATACATAATGACTGTCTGCATGGAAAGCAAATTCTCTAAACTCAAATTATACGTAATTTTCAGTGATTGCTATCAAATTTCTTTGCGCAAATTTTCTAAAAAATTTTTTAGTTACTCGACTCACCCAAATAGTATTTTGGCTCGGTGTAGTTGTGCTCATCTCTGTCGACTGCGCGTTGTAGTGAATTCGTAAAAGTTTTATTATTGGCATAGGCGCTGAACAAGCTGAAATCCTCTCCGTAACGATCTGAATGTGCGCCGCTGGAATTGGTAAAATCTTCGATTGCATTTTGATTTTGAAAGGCTGCGATTGTGCCAATGGCGTAGCTCTGTAAAAAGTGAAAAAAAAATGCTTTTACTTCTAAAATAACTTGAATAAGTATTTGTGCATGTTGTTGGCACGAATGTACTTATGTAGGTGCATGTATGCGTGTTTGTATACGTATGTTCATATGTACATATGTATGCTTAGGACGACTTAATCGTTAGTTAATGCAAAATTTTTCATTTTCCTTTTCCTTTTTTTCGTAAACAATTTTGTGTGTAATCGAGCTTCTGCTTTCGAATGGCATTTTATTAATATTCCTTAATATTCCTCTTTTTGCTTGAATTCAATTTGGCAAACGATGCAAGATTTTATCTTTTGGCAAAGTGTTGGCAGGCAATATCGTAGCGAGGGCATTCTCACACTTTTTTGCTTTGGGTTTTTAGTACGAAAGTACTTGAAATAGTGAAGTGAAGAAGCTATAAAACTCTTATAGATTATTTTCGTGTAATGAGAGTGATGTCTTTACGGCCATTCCTTTATAGAAAGTTTTAAGATTTAAAGTTATTAAAGAATTTATTAATAGCTATGTAGCTGGGCCTACGTAGTGGAGTGCATTTCTGCTTTATTAACGTTCGAGTGGCGCAGGTCGGTGGCGAATTTCGAGCGGTGAACCAAATGAAATGGATAATTGAGTAGTTTAAGTAAATAACTGGCATCAATGTATTGTTTTTTTAAGCGCTACGTCTTAAGTTAGGTTAAGTTGGCTAGTCGCCCCCAGTTAGCGACACAATTGGGCATTATCGATGAAACATCGCTGGTGAATAGCGAAGTTCCGCAGAGGACTTATCTATATCCATTCCTGAGAGTTCCTAAAGTTTAGCGTCGTGGATGTCTTGCTGCGTGAATTCCGATCGGACAAAATTCTTCCAGGATCGCTACCAATTAACTGAGCTGACATGTCGCCCATCTGTCCAGCCGTTTCCTAAGCGATGATATCGTTTCATGTATACTTTCTCATCATTTCGGAAATCATACAGTTTTCCGAAATGGCACGGGAACCTACTTCTCATGTACATATGTATATACAAAAATTTAATTGGAAAAAATTACGACGTAATAGAAAGAGTAAACGCTTACCCCTCTTATTGATGTCACAGTTTATTTTTCCTCAAAAAGACAACAAGATTCTTTGGCGTGTATGAAAAGCTAACAACTAAAGACTGCTTCGGCAAACCCTTCTAAGTATCAAGTTTCGACACATCCGGAAAAATATTCACTGCTCCCTCCCTTCAGTGGTGTTGATCAACCCAACCTAACATCAACGCAAAATGTAGGAAACAAAAGCTAAATAGAGCGATTTACGAGACACAGTGATTCGTGTAATCAAAGAGGAAATCTAAACGTTTAAGAAGTTTTTAATATTCAGAGCTGGGCGTGTTAGACATCTGCTTTTCGAGAGCTTGATTGCGGTTCGGGCTGCGGCAGTTTTATCTGCAATCTTAATAGGCTTGGTAAATGGCTTTCCTCCCTCTTTTCTTACTGTAAGCTTTCCATGACAGCTTTCTATTATAGTGGGCTTCTCAGGTTTGAACCGGCTTGAGAATTGCAGGCGAACATCCCCTTCGAAGAAACACTTTATTTAGTGCCCTTCCACTTCCTATTCAATAAGACCAGTTCTATCTTATTTGGATTGACGGTGAGGTAGCTGTTTTACCCCTATTTCGCCGCTAGGTAGTTAGGGACTAGGTAACCCCGATCAGATACATGTTACTTATTCTAATTAAACTTCTATACCCTTCGGAGGTCACGTGAAATGGGCTTCGCATTCAAGTTCATTTTGTTTTCCAGCGTAAAAAGAACCTGAGAATTGAATATACATACATTGCATTGGAGTACTAAAGCATATTCGCCAAGAGAGAAGTGACGATTTTCCTCATTACCTTCGATATAGACAAGAAGTCTGAAACTGTGTCAGTTTTGGAGTCATAAGTTAAGAGTCAACAATGTGTATAACACACAAACACACGTACACACAATGTGTCAGCATGGGCTCAGAGTGTATCTCTTCAGAAAGAGAAATCGAGGCGTAATTGTGAAGACATCACCGTCGTTTTTAAGGAATATTAGGACTACTTCGGGATTCTCGGGACTATATCGGGATTACTGTGACTCTTTCTGTATGTTCTGGATTTTCAAGACCACCTCTGGACATTATCGTCTACTTCGGAATTTTCAGAACTGTTGTGACTACTTCGGCAGTCTCGGGATTGTGGAGTCTATATCGCGATATTCGGTGCCGCCTCGGGATTGTCGGGAAACAATCTTGAAATAGTTTCCAAATGATCCCGAGATCCTGAAATCGTCCTGAGAATCTCGAAATAGTCTCAAAAATCCCGATGCAGTCCCGAAAATCCTTAAAATATGGAAGTATTATCGAAAATTCCGAAAAAGTCCCAAAAATTCCGAAACAATACTGAAATATTGCTTAGAATCCCTAAATAGCCCAAAATGCTCGATCTCAGCTTTAAATTAAATTTAAACACTTTTTCAAGAGCATTTTGTAATATTTACATTAAAATCTATTTATTTAATAAAATGTTACCTGTGTATATCGAGGGCTTATATTCAGAGGGTATTTTATCTGCAATTTTCACAAAAACTACTTTGTGATGTTAGACTGGGACTTACCTGCCATCGCTACGGTGACCATATTTATGAGAGCCGAATACGGGACAAAAAATAATTTTTCAAATTTGTTTCACAACAGCTTGCAGATCTTAAAGCCTTCTTCAATGATCCTAGATCTATTAGCCCTGAAATAGTATCCTTATAGTAACATANAACAGCTTGCAGATCTTAAAGCCTTCTTCAATGATCCTAGATCTATTAGCCCTGAAATAGTATCCTTATAGTAACATAACAAATTTGTAGGATAATTTTCTCGAGATTTTTACCCCGTAAAATTTGTTAAAAAATTCGTTAAATTTTAGTATAATAAAGTGTATTTTTAAGTCGCTAAAGCTTACCATTAATTTTTGGCATTTTTTTTTTTGTTCACGGTGTTAGGCATTTTTCTAAAGATTCTAATTAAAAAGATTGAAATTTTGGTGAAACCTTGCAGAATTAATTTGTATAGGTTTTTGCACAGTTTTTGTTAGGAAAAGAGTTTTACTTTCATAAAATAAATAATAAACATTAAAAAACTTATTAAAAATAGCTAAAACTTACTAAAATGTCGAGCCATTATTTTTATTTTGGTCACTGTATGTATTCTTCGATTCGTATCCCAGGCATTCAGATTAATAAATAATAACTGCTTATGGAGAAAATTAGGATCATATACCAACATTGCTTGAAACTCGTTCATAGGCATGGGGTCAAAAAAGAGGACTGTCCCGTAAAATACAGGACGGATGGTCACCTTAGCCATCACTGATAATAATTCTGACTTTGCAATTTAATAGTACATTCTTCTGTCAAGCGTTATACAAGGTCAGCATTAATATCACCGATGACAGTTAAGTCTTAGGTGGATTTTTATATAAGAAACTCATTTTTGTGAAAAGTGCAGATAGAGGGTATTTCATAAAAGTCCTCGATATGTAACATGCCATTTTTAAAAGCATAAAAATTTGTCTTAGCTTTTGTAAATCATAACACTTTTTCACTTAAATACATAGAATAAATACAGTGTGCACAAGCGAACAATGTTTATAATACGTACGTATTAAATTATCGCGGAAAAACAAAATTAAAAGCTCGAAAAAGTTAGTCGTGCTGTTTACCGACTATCAACATTTTTTCTACCATGGCCAAAATATGTTGTTAAAAGTTACACATTTTAAAAGTTTCACTATTTTTAAAGTTTTGTTAGTTATTTGTACAAATACATGCATGTTTGATTATATGTGTGAGTGCTGCGACAATGTTTTTCCCAGCAGAATAGTTTAGGTTGATTTTAATCATTTTTATTATTTTTTTTAATCTCAGTGTTTGCTTATTTCAAATCCATTTAACCTATAGAGACCTACGCAGACAACCAGCGAAGTGTAGAAAAGTTCACTGGAGAAATACAGTACAGCGAAATAATGTTGCAGGAAAGCTTTGAGCGGATAAGCTCGGGACTGGGTGGTGGCCTGTGTGGGAGGTGGTTGATGTTGCTGTTGCAAATAACAAAGTGACTGTGTATGTGTGTACTTATACACGGTTCTGTTGCATTTGCTTTTGATATTACATACCTTCAAGCTTGATGCCGCCATAGCGAGTTACCGAGCTGTCCTTCGACAAAACCTTGTATCTGATGCGAAAGTCGAAATTGTAACCGCTCTGATCCCGCGCCAATCTGCGCCGCCACATAGTACGGATGTTGCGACAAAGTTAACCAGCGTGCCAGCATGCCAGCGGATCAGTTGGCACAACGTGGGTTGAAGGGTAATATCACAATAGCAGGTCGCAAGTTGGCGTCGGTGTTGGCATTGTCCAAGTAGCAGCGTAGATATGGAAATAGGAAAATGGAAATGGCAAAAATTGAATAGATTTCGAACAAAAAACAGTTTAGACACAATGATATGGAAGTAAATGTATGTGTAAGTAGGCATACGTATGTTGTAGGTAGAGGTGAGATAAATGAAATGCAACGAAACTGAATAAGAGATGTAATGGAGTAACAAGTAAAGTTCCTTGCTCATGCAGATTGTTAAGTGAAAAGTTTTTAGTACGAATTAGTGTTGCATTTGTAATTTCAATTTGTCTCATTGCAAACGGATGTTTTACATTACGGCATATCAAAAAGAGTGGAACGGGATAAAGGGAGGTAGCAAAAAATAAAATAAAATAAGGCTTTCCGTGAAGGTAGTAAAGAGTAATTAACTAAGTGAATAATACAACCCACTTACTTATTTAATTTGATTGTGAAAATCAATGATCTGGTTTCGCTGTAGAATAGCACTGGCCCCCACGAAGTGCCACACCACATGCCACCGATGGGAGTTCGAGCCGATTCGGCGATCTGCATATAACCATCCGGGCAGCCATCATGCAGATACGAAGTGAAACGTCCAATTGTAAAGCTATCAAGTGTTACCTGCAACAAAAGTGAGAGTAGCAGTTACATAAATTGTAGAGGTTGTGTGTGAAAGGTAGGCTATACGCACATAGGCATTGTACATAATAAACATTAGAATGGTGCGTGGAAAATGTTTGAACTAGTTCGCTTTAAAAAAGTGATACAGGCCAGCAAATGAGTGGACAAATCATGTGTATCCGCTAATTCCGAAAAACAAACTAGATCTGAACTGGTCCCGAAATGATTTTGAAAAAGTCCCCAGCCAGGCCCAGAACTGGTGCCTAACTAATCACGCACAGGCATCGAACTAATCTGGAAATGGTCCCGAATTAGACCCTGAAAAGAGTCCTGAACTAATCCGAATAGTCCCGATTCCCGAAAAAGTTCCGAACTAGTCTCGAAGTAGCGCCGAAAATATCCCGAATAGTCCGAAATGATTCTTAAAATCCGGAACTATATCACGAGCAGTGTTGCTTATACAGCTGATTACGAGTTGTTTTATTTGTACTAATTCTGAATTCGTCTTGTTTAACGCGTGACGGCTTTTGCAAATTTCTGCAAATATTGGGAGCAAAGACCCAAGATTAATAATATCAGTATTTTTAAAATTTCCGCCTCGCTTTTTACAAGCTTTTTATCAATACACTACTATAGTGCATATGCCTAAAACTTATGCAATGAAAAGTTGCAGACGGTTATATTTGCGTTATGGAATGCTCTTGCAACAGTCAGTAAATATCAGGCTGTTTTTAATGAAAAATTACCAGATTTTGCGGGTTACACACGAAGCAGCTGCAAATTTTCCACAGTTTAACGCAAATAATACTCAAACATGGAGCAAAGATTTTTGCACATTAACAAGTTTACTAAACAATGGATGTTCTAATATTATGAGGCGAGGAGACGAGCGAGAATTTTTATCTAAGGCAAGGTTTCCTTCTCTGTTATAACTTTTCATCGAAATATTTTTTGGCCAGATATTTATATGTTGTACAAAGGTATTCGAAGTGGCTTGTGATAAGTAATACACTTACATACTCTTCTGGTGCCGTATTTCAAACTATAAAATAATCATTCAGTTCGTTAAAGAAATGCAGCAGATATTGGCTCTTGATTGGTTAAGACTATGAAAAACTAATTTTCTCCACGTTGCAAAAATTTATTACGGATTTCAATTTAATCCAAACATTAGTACCTGTTTTGCTTGCAATAAATGGCTTTTCAATATACAACTGTACGGAAAAGTTTTCTTATAAAATTTTTGAGATGTTTCGGTACTGAATCGTTTCGGTAGACTTCGGTTACCTTGTTTTTCGCACTTAAGTTGTTGGAATACATCGGAATTTGCAGAATCAAAATATTTATTAATATTAGGAGAGCCAGTTGCTGTCGAAATTCGACCGTTTTTTTAGTTTTTAATAGCGTAATTTAGCAGGTAATTTAACTTGTAAGGTACAAAATCACTCACCGGAAAATCTCCTGTTTTGAAACTAAAACCTACATAACTACACTTTTTTATATCTTTGAAGGGTTTTGGAGGATTCAATGAATTTTAAAATCACTAAAATCCGATAACTCAACAAAATTCGATAAATGTACCAATTTTGAAAAATACGATAACTCTATAATGTATATATCCCGATAAGAATCGATAACTCAATAAACCTTAGATACCCCTATTAATTTCGACAATTTACATCGACAAATTTCGATAACTAGTTACACTCTGGTAACACGATAAAATTTGATAAGCAGCGATGGCTCCATAAACTTATAGATCCTGAAATTTCAATAAACCGATATATCTAGGAAACTCCAAACGCTTCGATTCGTTAAATCGAAAACTTTCAGTAAATCAATAAATGTCGATAGCTCGATAGGTTGGAAAACTCGATGCATTACAATAGCTCGATAAATTTCGTTATAGATTTGTAATGATGATTCAATAAATATCGATAACTTGATAAATTGCATCAACTTAACAAATTTCGATAATCCCATTAGTTTCTATAGCTCGATAGCTATCCGTAAATCTCGACAAATAATTTTCTGTTTCTATAAATTTCGACAACTCAATAAACAATGATCAATTTGAATAATTCCATACGTTGCGATAGCTCTAAAAACATGTATAACTCGATAAATTTCAATAACTATACACTTCGATAAATCGATATATATCAGTGACTTAGTAAATTTCGATAACCATATTTTTTATGACTGCATTTATTTCGATTGTTATCGAAAAAGTTCAATGAATAAATTCTCTTACCCTTTCAGTTACCCTGATTCTGATGTATTTCTCATTGTTCTCATTTTCGTCGTTATCATCATCACATTTACATTTATTACAAAGCTTAATTTCAAATACGAAGTAAAACAAAATGCGAAAACAACTCCAATTGAACAGGTTGCAACAACACGTATACACAAATACAGAAATTTTTAAACGACGATTTTGGCCGTAAAATAAGATGAAGATAATGATAAATAAAAGAAAACTGCACTCTACGAATTATTTAAAAACTCCATTCGCACTTCTTTGTTTCACAAGTTCCGATTTTCATTACAGATTAGATATCGAACCACCCTAATACCATACCTAACTAACATGTAAAACAAATACTCGTTTGCACTTGTTGGATCGAGTTTCAACTTTGTTGAAGTGGCAAGCAATTCTGCGGCACGTAACCAGCACGAGTATCTAATGGCTGATGGAGGTGTTGCCGCGCTAAAACAAATGAATTTCCGTTAAAGGTGTGAATGATAATAGTGTGGATGTTGAGAGAGTAGTGCGAAGTGTACGTGTTGCAACAAATCTCATGCAACAACAAAAGCAAATCGGTTTGCTGCGGATATGTAGGTACATACATACGTTTACAGTTGCATATAACCGTTTGGACATTGAGTGAAATATTCACTGACTGAAGTGCAGTAGTGTGGAAAATATTGCTTTTCAGCATAAACACATATGTATGTACATGTGTGTATGCATGTACATATGTCTGTCCGACTACCATTTTGCCAGCACCTCGTTTGTTAGCTTTGCTGGCGTTTGATGTTAACACCCAAATGTCAGTATGCTGCACGTTCGCCATTTGCGATGCGGTGTTGCATTTGTGTGTTGGTATTAGTGTGTGGAAGTGTTGCAGTTTGTTTTTTTCACGATTATTAGTGGAATTCGCGCTTCTGTGTATTCGCTGTATCCGGCGTAATTGTAACTGGTCGAGCGTGTGGTTGTTGTTGCATGTGTATTTGAAGTACCGCTAGCAACAACAAATCACACGCTCATGCAGTTACAATTACACAATATAAAACCACGATTGAGAGAATACAAAGGTTGCGCCGATCTCGGACCGCTATTCCTCTCTTAACGAATTTGACAGAATCGTTGTTTGCATGGCGTCACACTTGTGGAACTTGTTTACGTTTTCCTTGCAACATTTTTTCTTCTTCTTCCATTCTTGCTCACGTTTTGGCATTTCTCTCTCGCAATTGCACCAGTGTGACGTCATACAAAAATTATTCTCAAAAATCCTCTCTGATCGGCGCAATCTTGTATTCTATCATTCTTGATATAAAACGAATACACAGAAGAGCGAATTCCCCTATTGTTTTATTTTTTGTTATTTGTTTATGAAAATATACAAATGTTGGGGCTTTAGAATTAGAATAGAAGAAAACATTTTTTTTATATCAGCAGCGTGAATAACTATATTTTTGTTTATTATATTCGTCTTGCATCGATAATTTTGTTAAACTAAACAAGCAATTTTTGAGCAAAAAACTCAACCGACTTCAATTAAAAAAAAAACTCTCTGGGGATGATATACCATTTCCATGTAGTCTACCTATTATTTTTTTCGAGCTAGTAATATTTTTTTGACCGATCAGCTGAATCAAATAAGCTTCTCTGTGACCATTTTAAAAAAATTACTTGATTACAAAGATAACTTTATGCCGATTATTTGAATAAAATTTCGGGCACGTGCGCGCCGGGACCAGCTCAGATGCGATTCATTATGGGAGTCTGATTATCAGCCGAGTCTTTGCACTGGTTCGCACAATAAAGTCTTTCGTTTTTTTTTTTTGCATAAATCAATGGCCTTACGTTATCTCAGAGAAAATAATCAAGAGGCTTTGAATCACACCATCTTGGTTTTCAATCGGCCATTTAAAGAATAATAAGAGTTTTATAGCATTAGTCTGTTCATGATGAAACGGTAAACCAAACTGATCAAAATTGAGAATAGCGTTGCAATGTCTAAACAATTTTTACTGTTTAATTGTTATCGAAAACCGGAACCCCTAATAAATACCCTTTAAAAGGTTCTTCCGTGGGATATGTTTTGGTTGCAACTAATCAAAAAGCGCTTCGATCAGCGGGGCTACTCTGTAATGCGATACGACAGAGAAATGGGATTCGATAGGGCAATCACCCCCGTGTATTACTTACGATGTGTTTGCGCGAATGCGAATCATTTGTTTTCGCATACCATTAAATATAACAAATAAAAACCGACCTTGAAGCGCCTTTAATTCTAGTAAAGTAGGTGCAAGTCTGAAGTAGCTAGGACTTACCCTTAATTTTTTTGCAATTTTTTGTTGACGATGGTAGCCATCTTCTTCCATTAAAAGTGTGTTCGACGAGTTGTTTATATGGAAAAAATTCGACAAATAAATTTGCCAAAAATTAACGGTAAGTCCTAGCTACTTCCAAATTTGCGCTTGCTCCACTACAGAATTGAATGGGCCACAAGGTGGTTGTTTTTATTTGTTATATTTAATTTTGAAATAAAAAAAAGCGGAAATAATTGTTTCATTAATACATTTATATTTTCTGAAAAAAAACCTGTTCATTCAGGTATATTTGCGCGCTGAAAAATAAAAAATGGGTGCTGAAACTTTGTCATCGCTATTTTTTTTTGTGACCGACAACGAAATTTTTATATGAGACCGAAAGAAAAAAGTTGTTATATGTATATATATCGTACATATTCACAGACATTTTTAATTTTTAAGTACCTAGTAGAAAATGCTTCGCGAAAAATTTCCCTTTGCTGCGGTTAACCATTTTTTTTTGCTTTTCTTTCTTTCCTTAAATGGTTTGCACAATTTTAACTGAAATGAAATGCCTTAAACTACGACAAGCAAAAAAATGTGTATAAGTAAATATTCATGCTTGTGCACGTTTAAAGCAAAGAAAACACCAAAAAATTGTTTGTAGCATTCTTATTTTTTTTAATCTAAAATGTGCAAATTTTCCAGCAACATAAAATGCACACATACTTATCATGCAAGCATTTATGCTATACTATATGGTGTTGGTAACGGTGTTGCTTTAAATATGCGAAAAATATCAAAAGTAACAAAAAATTTCGAATGCTCGCTGCTGGCTTCGTGAAAAGGCTTTAGATGAAAAATGTACATATTTTTAAGTTTAAAAAAGTATTTAAAACTCAACATGCGGGCAAATAAAACCACAGACTATTTTCTGACGTTTTTTTTTACACTGTTTAGTGGTAGAAATTGCGTTAATTTTTGAAACATTAAAACTATTAAAACAACTATGTGGTCGAGTTTTTCTGCAAGCTAGGCATCAAGGAATGATGAGGAGGTGATTTAATATCTAATGCAGAGCTGCTGCCAACTGGAAGGGGGAACAAAAATTCAGTGCACTGCGTTCAAGGACGAAAATAATGAAATATTTTGTGTTTATGTAATTCCTACTTCAATTCAGCAAGTAAGGAATATAAACATATTTCGAAACTATAGTCCAAGTACATTACTCCGGTGGGTAGCCACATAAGTCCAACCTAATCTTCCGCTCGATAGATAGGTACAATAACAAGCAAACTAGAATTTTAACTACCGCTTGTTGAAACGTTTCCAGTACTCCTAGACAGTCCGGCACAGTTACAGAGTAGACTAAAAACGAGTTTTCTAAATATTAATATTTTTTGTAGCTTCTACTAGAGATGGGCACGGGCATGTCTTTTGGCAGTGGCACGAGCTTGTGCGTCCATGGTCGTACGTTGAATTTCTAATAAAGTAAGAAAAAGAACGAAACGCCCGGTAAATTATATGGGCCAAAAATAACTAGGTAAAAACAAAACAGATGTTGGAATTGAGCTATTTTAGCAACCATTTTGCATTTTGAACTTTTCTGTAACTAAGTAGTTAGTGGGTATTTTCGTTATCGAACAAATAATAAAAAATACAAATCAGGCATCTTATTCACTATACTTAGTACCAAAACGAAAATCCCGGCCCTCATAATATTATGTTTTTAGAAAATATGAAGCTGTAAGGTTTAATTACTGGAGAGGAAAAAATATGGGAAAGCTGTAAGAAAATTAAAATACTATATGGTAATGCCTTTAATTTTCTGAATAAGGAAAATTGTGTCGCGTCTGAAATATCAGATCCGCGCCCGTCTCTAATTCCTACAGAGTAGTGGTTTGCCTTTGTCACGTGCCCCGAAAGACGGTTCTTACTTACACTCGTCGTCTCCATTTTGCATTTGTACTAGATCAAGGCTCAAGGCATATTTTATGGCCTCTGGTATTATATTATAAATGGCTACTGTAATGTTTAGAATGATTAAAAGACGATCGATAAACTTTACAGGCGGTTAAGCGCGTTCTCCGTAAATAGGCTGCTTTGTTATGCATGTTGATCATTAAACTGCTTTTACACGGGTCGATTTATGGCGACGGAAAAGTCAACTATATAATATTGGCTAGCCAATGCAATTACACCAGTCGACAAAAGTAACATGTTGAAAATAAATTTTTTACCAAAAGAATTTTAATAGAAAATCGACACGTGTAAAGCTGTCTTTAGACAACAGTCGGCGATCAATGGGAAGAGGGAGATTTAAGCTCAAAGGAGAAAATTCTGTTTGGCCTTAGATCCTAACGAAGTTCGAGGACTCTTAGCTGAGTTGGTTGATTTTTCCGACAGGGTGGTAAGACGATTTATTTTGGAACGAATTTCCGTTATCCCTTGTCAAGCTTGGTTTGCAGACAAACTGGTTTGAGCGTTGTGCCATCTTCAGTGGAGAACGAAAAATTACGCTGAAGATGGCACAACGCCGAAACCGGTTTGTCTGTTATATCTTCTTTATATTTTTTCGCCAAACGATTTTGGTACAGTTAAAGTCAGCGTGAGAAGTTCTATCTTCAGATATTAGCTGATTATGGTTATGGCGGAAAACCAAAATTCAATTGGTGTCTATGGCTGTGGTTATGCCTATGGCGTTATGGTGGGACACCACTACATATTCGAATACTGTGTTGGCCATACGGTTGGTTGGAGCAGCGGTTTTATATGGTTATGGTTATGTCACCAGCAATTTAACCTTAACGTACGATATATTGATGTTCTTGTATCGAGGGCCTCAACCACTCCGTACTTACCCAGCAGATATCAGTACCTACCACCCTAACGTAGCATTCCAATGTCTGTAAAGGGAATGTAGATGTCACCGAAAAATGTAAAAAAAAACTCCTCTATGTTCGGCAATTTATTTTTTTCTCGAAATCGTCTTGCAAAAATACTTCAAGGTGTGACGGTCTAGAGTACATATATAATTATTGTATTATATATTTACACTTACCTGTACAACATCGCCATGTTGACCACCAGCGGCAGTAAATGTCAGCACACAAACGTATGGCAGTCGATCCTGTTTGGGTCGGTACAGTTCCAGGGAGTAGGTTAAACCGATGTCGCCATAGTAAGTGCGATTACAACCTGTAATGTGATGATGAAATGGAAGAGATAAGAGTAAGGAAATACATTGACTGCAGCAGACAGCAGCAACTTCATTTCAATTAATTTTAAGGAATTAATAAAATACGCTGCGGCTGGTATGGGGCCTGGGGCCTACTACGAGATACGCTGCAGATATGCAAAGCAGAAGTGGCGGACATTCGAATTAGCTTTTATGAGCACAATATATTCAAATCTAAGCGCCAGCGAAGAGTTCGAATGGCAAAGCTGCAAAGCGAGTGCAAATTAAAGCTGTCAGCAAAAACACCTCCCCCTCCCCCTACCCTCTGCCCCATGCGTTGTCATTCGCCTTTTGCAAAATTTTCGCATTGTGCGCGAAGTTGTTGACATTCATTAGTTGCTTGGTTGCGGAACTCCTTCCTCAGCGCAATAATCCTTTTGCGCTGTCACTTGCCATTGTGTGCCAGCAGCATTGGCGGTGGCACGAAATCGCATGGAAGACAATGCAATTGTGATGACATTGCCAGCTGTTATGGCTGCATTTGTAGCTTAAGTAGTATCTTTGTTTGCTAACTGCAGTTGCTTCGGCAGTTGAGTGTCTTTTCTATTGTATTTATGTATTCTCAGCACCCACAGCCGCAACAGCAACAGCAACAGCAACAGCTACGACCACTGTCATTAATGTGGTTTTATGTGGCAATTTGAGTTTGTTGCATTGTTTTATTTTGGCGGTCATTGTTAGTTTGATGTCGGCAACGCCATCTTGTTGCTGTCATAATTCGCAGAAATATCAACGCTGGTGGTGCTGTTGGGCTACTTAAAGATAGCACCCACCAACCTTGCTCTGCATAATTCAGTATTTCTGTTTTATTAGCATCTGAATTGAAGACATCATCATCGTGGGGTGAAGTGGTCGTGTATACTATGCGTTGAAAACTCTAATGCTTGCCCCAACGAACGTCTTTTACAAACTTATGCTGCACAGTGGTTCAAAACTGGAATTTAATGTGCATTGTTTACTGGAGTCTTCATTTTTCAACGAATTTGATTGATTTTTTATTTTTGTTTTTTGATGAAAGCTTATAAAATTAGAAATTTTGGAATTTTTGTATTTTAATTTGTTTATAGTTATTAAATTTTTTAGTGCAAAGTGCGAAAAAAGTATACATTTTGAAGACAATCGACATAATGAAAGGTAGTTGAAAACAATTGAAAGGGCTCCCCAAAAACGAAAACAAAAAATTAAAAATTTCACAAGAAAAATTTCAAATGTTACATAAAAAAATTTCACCAAAATTAATTTTTTTTTGAGCTTTTAGAAAAATTTTGGATATGCAGTTTTCTAGATCGCTAAACTTTAGTGCAATAAAGTGCAATTTTTTTGTAGCTAAGAGTTCGCGTTGATTTTTACAAGCTTTGTTTTAACAATTTTTTAACTAACTTTTCGAGCACATCTGCATGTTGTGTTGTTTATACTCTTATTATCTATGTAATTATTAAGAATTAACGCAAACTCTAAGTCACTTGAAACTTGCACTTTATTATACTAAAATTTCATGATCTACAAAACTGCATACCCAAAATTTTTAAGACCCAAAAGAAATTAAAATTTTGGTGATTTTTTTTTTAACATTTAAATTTTTTTGTGTTTTTTTCGTTTTCTGGGAACCCTACATTTTTTTTACTAGTTTTTATTATGTAACATTTATTATCTGCGACTTTTTCTGCACTTTGCACTAAACAATTTAATATAACGAAATAAAATTTCCAAAATCGGGCTCAACTGGTCCGTTGCAAATTTTTTTATTAATTACTTTATTCAAGTTGAGTGAAAAACGAGGACTCCAGTGAGTTATGACAAGCAAATGCCATTTTTGAACCACTGTGCACTGTGACCAGAAAGTACTTAGTACTCAGTACACTTGTACATATTTTGNTTTTGTGTTTTTTTCGTTTTCTGGGAACCCTACATTTTTTTTACTAGTTTTTATTATGTAACATTTATTATCTGCGACTTTTTCTGCACTTTGCACTAAACAATTTAATATAACGAAATAAAATTTCCAAAATCGGGCTCAACTGGTCCGTTGCAAATTTTTTTATTAATTACTTTATTCAAGCTGAGTGAAAAACGAGGACTCCAGTGAGTTATGACAAGCAAATGGGATTTTTGAACCACTGTGCGCTGAGACCCGAGAGTAGTCAGAACACTTGTACATATTTGTTGTTGTAAGCTAAGCAGTTGTAGAGTAAAGACCAATGGGACAGCTTTGGTTACACGCCACTGCAATGGCTAACTCAAAGTGCCATAAAAGTTCTGAGCTACACTTCGAAGCATGCCTTTCCTACCGTTTGTTTTGTTTCGTCTTGTTTATGTATTGTTGCTATTGTTGCTAGACATTTGCCTGGTTTTGCAAAGCAATGACTCTTTCACGGTTTTATGATGCGCAAACGAAATGGTGTTATGGGTTTTGAAATTGAAATTCTTTATGAAACTTTTACAAATTACACAAGGAACAAGTTTGAATTGAAATTGAAATTTTACAACCATGTAACTTTCAGCGTGCACTCTCTGGCACGAGGGAAGTGCAATTGCATGTTTACATTAAAATATAGCTGCGTTCGAATTCACTTCATTTAGTTCATTAGAGGCAAATTTTATTATCTAAGGTTTAGAGAAATGGCCAGTATTATTCAGCTTGATGGAATTGTTGTTTAACTAAATAAATTTAAAAAAAAACTCATTGCATTATGTGCTCAAAGTATAAGCAAAATTTATTTGCCAAAATAAACGCAGATTGAGCTTAATAGAGCAGAAAAAAGAATTAGTTTTCTGAGCCACTATTCCTGTACAACTGTAACGGGTTGTGGAGGTGACTTGTCGTTGCTTCACTCTGAGCCAACTATATTAGATGCCTAGATAGGAGATATATCCCGACAACACGAAAGACGGCACATGTAACGTTTATGCCGTAGGTAAAATAAGCTCTCCCGGCTCTCCGAAAGTTGCCAGACCAACAAGATTCTCCTCCTTCCTATTGAAGACCCTTGAGAGACAGAATGACTTGCATGTGGATGCTTGAAAGTAAAAGTGCGTATATTTTTGCATATTTGAAACTTGCGAAAAAAAATTTGATACGCCGAATATGCACTTTCTGAAAGGTAGTACATACATATATGATTTTATATACCTTTTGCGTGTAAACTTTTTATGTCTAACTTTCAAAAAAGCAAAAATTTATACACCACTCTAGGAAAACCGGCAGATGGCCGCGATCACCTGATTGGCTAATCGCTGTACTCACTACATATTTAAAGTATTGCCATACTTATGTTTGGTATACTAAAACTTGTTCTACTGGACTGGTAGGCGGCAACCCTGACACATAATTTTAGAAGCGACCATCTTATTGGCTGATCTCTGCACTCGTCGCTAATGCGGAACGCTGCTACACTTGTGGCACGTGATGACGCATTTTCATGGATTACCGCTTCGGCCAATTTGACGGTTATAATCGCCTTCGCTTATGTTTGGGAATGAGCTAGAAGATCGTCTCCGAGATTTGCAGATCACAGCCACTTCGACCAACGTTCCTAAGGTAAAAACTTCATATTTTGATTGCACAATTACTTTCTAGGCCTTTAAGCTCCAGTTAGAAAAACGGCTACGGCAAACAACTGGAGAATGGAGGATAAATCCGCTGCGCTATTTGTTGCATTAAAGGGACCTGCAGCGGAAATATTGCAAACTATTCGCGACTGCGAAAAGAACGATTATGATGCATTGATGGGCGCCGTGGAAAGACGTTATGGCAGCGAGCAAAGGAAGCAAATCTAAAAGATGGAGCTAGAGAATCGCTACCAAAAAGACAGCGAGTCTCTACAGTGATTCGCCTTCAAAATTGAAAGGGTAAAAATCCAGAGATTCGTCAACGGGATGAAGGACATGTATCCCAAGCGAGAGTCGTATGCGAATCCAAAGCTAACGTTTGCCGAAACAGATCCGTATGCTCAGACACGTGAAACGGCGGCGCTGCTAAAGTGACCAGCTTATGAAGCCAATCGAGTACAGACAGAAATGCTGAAGAAGACAATCCAACTGCTGGGTGAGAAAAAGTATGGCTCTGGCAAATGCTTTAAATGTGGGAAGCCAGGCCACTTTGCCTGCGATTGCAGCGCAAGTTCCAACAGAAATAACAACTCAGCAGGTCACAAACGCAGAGTGGAAGAAGATGAACCAAACCCCTGTCTGTCGTTAAACTAAAGCGAGCCAGCAGGAAGGGCCGCTCGCTGAGTCCAGCAGTTGAAGGGCTCATAATCGGTGTCTTAAAAATTGGTCGGAAAGCGAGAAACCTCACTGTTAGTGGATTTGTGAATGGGCAAGAGCGAGTGCTGATAGTGGATACTTGGGCGTCACATTCCATTATTCGACCTGATTTGGCCACTTTTAATGTGAAGCAACTACCTGGAGCAAAGTTGTGCAACTGGTGAGCATACCGAAATTTTAGGAGAAGTATCGTGCAAGGTAATAATCGGGGCGTGCCTCGTACAATAAGTTTATAGTTGCGGACATTGTGAATGAATTCATCATCGGCGTGGACCTCCTACTTGTTCAAGGCATGAAGATTGACTTTCAGGGAGTTATCTTTACATATCGCGACAGGAAAGTGCCACTTAGAGTTGGTTACGACAACCACAACTGCAGCAACGGATAAGCGGTTAGTTGGGAAGAGGTTGGCAGTGATGGAGACGGAGTTGTTCCAACAGGAGAAGGAAGCAGTTCAGCTGTACAGGAAAAGCATACCTGTTCCGCCAAGCCAGAGCAAAAGAAAAAGTCGCTACGAGGAAGAGGTCACGGCAAGCCAGGTAGTGTTTCCGGCAGGAAGAGAGCCACTGTACCACGTTGCAATGGTGATACGCCGCTGGCCGGGAATGGAGGCGGCTGTGAAGGTAGTGGGCGCGCTTCGAAGTACTTAGGAAAAGGTCCTGGTTGGCAGAGGATGCAAGAGCAAGCAATAAACCCTAAGGCATAGGTTGAGGTTAAACATATCCAGTCAATGAAGTTGACATCGGCGGACGGGCGAGATGCGGAACGACTAGGGAAGTTTCAGTGCAGCTCGAGGATCGGAGCCTGGGAGTCATGGACGGAGGAAGCGGCATAAATCCGGCGAAAAGGGTGCTCATGAGGCAGAAGCACGGCCATGTGAGATTGCGTACTCCCAGAGATAAGCCGGAAGCAATGTCCAGTAAAGCATCGAGCCAAGAGAGGGTTTCCAGGGAAGCGATTTGGTGTTGTTGTACAAGCCGCAGGGGAAGAAAGGCTTCACCTCCAAACAACGACGTAACTAGAAAGTTCCGTATAAGATTGTCAAACGGCTGAATGACGTAGTGTATGGAATCCAGTCGAATGGGAGACCGAGAACCAAGATGAAGGTGGTTCTCTTGGTCGAGATGATCAGACTTAGAACCTTTTAGAGTTGCCATGAGTTCAATCACCAAGCTACAAGTTCGGTTGTGAAATAGAGATCAATTGTATTAAGAAGTTTTGTAAAGCGTTGTAATTGCATTAGCAAGTATTGTAAAGTGTTTGTTGTACAACAAAATTAATTATACTGTAATTTAGATAGACAGTGATACGAACAGGATGGACTTTTCACAAGTATTTAAGGATAATCGCTACAGAATATATCTATGTGTGCATACATACATATTTTATTTCAAAGCTTTAATTTTTTTATTTATTAAAAGGTATTTTTTTAGAACGTTTTGCAAAATGTTAATATAGAAAACAAATTAAACAATGAGCCATTAAAACGAATGCTCATTTTAATATCATTTGTGGAAACAGCGTCACATATTTGTACAAGCAATTATTTGTGAACATTTGCGAA
>NW_016165268.1:20021-28236 GCF_001687245.7 Rhagoletis zephyria | reverse complement strand
GAAAATATTTTTATTAAACGTCGAGTCGTTAAAATTGAATTGGTCTAGGCGTTTTTATGGTAAAAAGGGAAAAAAGCTTCATATTGAATTTTGAAGAATTTGCAATTGTAAATAAGAGCCATTGTTGCAAGAAAAATATCTGAAGAAAATATCGCTGGCCATTTCGAAACAATTGGCGATTACAATGCCTTAATGCGTTTTGGTTATCGATATTATTTAAAGATACTTTTATTTTAAAATATAGTAGTTAGCACAGTTTTGTATAGGTAGATTTATCGATATCATTGTCGTTAACATTCGACGATATTTTTATCGATTTTTTTTTAATTTATACATATTTTTCCCGATAATGTTCGTTAACGTTTTCATCGATATATCATTTATGATTTTGACGGCTTAGCTTCTCATGTGTTGACTTTTATCGAAATTATTATCGATATTTTTTTTGCAAATTTTCATTTCAGATAATATTCGAGGCAATTTTTATTGAACATTTTTCAGCTACACTATTCAGTTGTACTTAGTTTATTTACACATACTCTTTAGAAATTTTCTAAAACAAAAAAACAACTACAAAATCACCAGCTGCATCAACTTTTCTTAAACAATTCATTTCCTCCATTTGACAAGAAAGCTTTTCGCTAATCTACTAGAACGTGTTCTAAAAGTGGGTTAATTCTAACCTGTTTACGGTAAAGTGATGGCAAGTGACAAACGACGATAAATGAGCAGCGGTAAGCAGGCGAGAAAATATAAATAAACAAGTAAAACAAGAAAACTGCATACATACATACATACATATGTACATATGTGGAAGCAACTAAATAACAGCTGTGGGGACAAAAATTAATCAGCCAAAAAGTGAAAGAGTATAAAATAAATACAAAAACTTTGAAGGCGATTGGCGCCGCGAAATATTAATGGCGGAAAGTGGCTGCTGGAAACCAGAATACATTCTTAATCAGCAATGGTAATAAAGCTATAAAGGCAGCAGAAGGTGCAGCATAAATAAAAGCTCAAAAATATGTCATTCCAGGAATTCGTGAATTTTACCTAAAAACAAGTTTTTTTAATATTTTTTTTTGCTTTGTTTTTCTTATAGTTTTTTTTTTTTACTTATTTTCAGAACGTTTTTGGAGAAGGTTTTAGAGTTTGTTTGAAATTTCAGTGTACCTAACAAAAGGTTTCCAAAAATTTTCAGATCATTTTTTCAAGTTATTTCAGTTTTTATTTTACATTGCCTGAGTGTTTTCATTAATTTTTAAAAAAATTTAGAAAAGTAAGCAATTTTCGTTTTCAAAATATGTATAAAAAATGTGCTTAGTAGTTTTGTAGGTTAACTAGGCTCTATTTCGACAATTTGACAAAAAGTGTTAAAAACAAATTTTCGAATTTTTTTGATGGTAGGCTCAAAATTAAAGCTCTTTCATAAATTTAAATAAAAAAATTGTTTTTCATGGCTTATACATATGTAAATGTATTAAAGTAATTTTTTTTTAATTTTTCATTTTCTTTTCAGGAAGTTTTTGAATGGAAAAAATGTTTTTTTGCAAAAATTTCAAAAATTTTTCATTATCTTTTCAGAATTTTTGTGAATATAAAAATAATTAGGAAATTTCATAAGTTTGCTTTTTTTTAATAAAGTTTTCGAAATTTTGATATTTTTTGGTATGTAGATATTTCGAAAGTTTCGGTACATCTCTGTTGGGCTTTCTAGGGAATTTCAGCGTACTCTCCGGAATTTTCTATTGAAACCTAAGATTTCGCTTAAAATTTTTGCGATATTTTTGGAGACAAAATTTTTCAGGGTACTTCTGTGGTCACCTAAGTCTCTTTTTCATCAATTTTTTAAGCGATACCTTGGTGAAAATTTGCATTTTCCCTGATAGATTTTGTTTCTCTAAAATTGTTTAGAGCTGATTTAAATTTCTAATCGCGTGTCCTTAAGGTAAGGAGTAATGCATGCCAAATCTAAATTAAAAAAAAAAACAATAAAAAAACAAGATAATCAGGAAAATATGAACGCCCTCACACATATATATATATATATATATATATATCATCGCCATGTACTTGCAATATTTCTTTGCTACAACTCTCACCATAACTAGTTTTAGCAAGAAACAGTTAGAAAATCTTTTCATAGCCAGCACGTTGAACATTGGCAAAGCTGAGGAGGGATACTTCCGGGGTGCAAGATATACTTCGAGATACGAAAGGCTGAAAATTGCCAATGGTTTAACGTTCTTAATTCTATCTTCCATGTTCTTTCTATATTCTTTATTATATAATCCAACCAGTCGTAAATTTTGGAAGACCTCCTGATGCAAGCAGGCCAGTTGAAACCGTGAGCGAAGAATTAGCCACTTCCCAACAATTTTTTTCAAGTGCTGAGTTGCCTGAGATATGGCGTTCGAAAAAGCATTTCATTCAAAATCGTACGCCCTCTCTGATCATTTTATAGATCCACCATTGAATTTCACCACTCACACAATCAAACATTTTCCTACTGAAACATTTAAACATCCTCAACAAAACCAACTATCTACACCACCAATCGCCCAGTAAACGAGTTAGTTTCAACACACAAACAAACCATACACACACTTGTACATACACATATACAATACATATTTGGCACCATTGAGGTTACAAACTAAAATATGTAGTTAAGTATCTAAATAGTTAGTTGAGTTGGTGTTGGCCACTAGTTTTACCACTTTGCCGCTTCACTGGACGCAGTGGACATTGAAAGCTAAAAGAAAAATAAATAGCAAAGAGTCTAGCAACAATGCTAATGTTTTACTTCCACCTCAGCTACTACAACTTTTCCTTCGTTTCAGCTGCTGATTGCATGCCACAAATGTTTGAGAGGAGACTGTTGCATTAGTTAGTTGCAAGTTCGTTTGCAATACAAACATATAGATAAACGAGTTGACGGCAGGCAGCTAGGAGGGTAGTTGGTGCATGCAACATATGGACGAAATTGGGTTGCAATCGCAGTTGGCGGTTTACTTACAGAATACATATTAGAGAGAATTCAGTGCAGCAAAAATAACACATCCATACTTAAAAATTATTAAATAAATTAGTTGTATAACAGAAAACCAATTGTCCTGATGCACATTTTCGCTTATAGGACATTAATTAATTTAAATATAACGGCAACGAAATATAAAAAGTCTCGAATAAAACAGTGTAGCTCGATTTTTTTTTCGGTAAAAATAAAAAATATCCGTATTTATAAATTGTAAATAAAATAAAGAAAGTTAAAGGTAAAAACGTGATTTATTTTGGATCGAATTTCCGTCATCCCTTGTCAAGCTTGGTTTGTTTGTTCTGAAAAAAATTATATTTTAATAAGAATTTCAAGAACATATTTATATTCATTCGCATCTTTTGTAATTTTTTTACTCGGCTTTAATCAAGGCGAATACATATAAGGTGGTGTCGTTTCAACAAATACAACAATTACTTGTATTTTGTTTTTGCTTTTAGCGGGCCATTGTCAAATTTCAGCTATTCTTCCTCGAATGAAAAAGGGCGACAGAAAATACAAACACTCTCGTTTTCACTCACTCGCTAACGAAATACAAAATTTTGACTATCAAACGCTACTCACAGCTAATGAAACGACACCACCTTATATAAATTCGCCTTGGCTTCAATGTGATTTATGCTTTGTTTGACGTCGAAATCTTCGCCTACTAAAAAATTTAAAGAAACTATAAAATGTAGTGAAATCAGTATAAAAAAATATAAAAAAATCAAGAATTATTAAAACTATAGATAAAAAAATTTAGGTTGAAATTTAAAAACAAGGTACAAAAAGTAAAAAAAAAGAAACAAAAAACTTAAAAAAATTAGTATTTTAAAAGTATATATCAAATGTTTTTTGTTTTGCCAATATTTTTTTTAAATTCAACCCTTATGGATCCTGGTTCACTTTTTTATATTATTCTTATTTGATTTATTTTCAGCTTTTCCCAAAATATTTTTTCATTAAAAACCAAAAAAAATTTAAAAAAGTTAAAAATAAATTTTTGAATAAGCTGAGAGCTCATGTATAAAAATAAAAAAAAATTATATAAAATAATTGAAAACAAGTAGATATTAATTGAAAAAAATTGTTGAATATTAAAAAAACTGATTTAAAAAATAAAAAGGTTTTTTTGTTTTGTTTTGCCAAAAATTAATCAAGCCCCCCTAAACTTACGCCGTCCTTTTTATATAATTTTCAATACGATTTATTTTTTCCCCAAACATTTTTTTCTTAAAATAATAAAAAAAACATAAAGAATTTAAAACTAACCAATTTAAAAAAGTTAAAAGCAATCTTTTTTTCAAGTTTAAGTAGAAAAAGAAAGACTAATTAATACAAGATTAAGGTTCAAGAATAAAAAATAAATAAGAAAAACTTAGTTATAAGTGAAAAATTAATAAAAAACTACAAATGAAAATACTCTTTCTATTTTCTTTAAAAGTTTAACATAATACAAATAATTGAAGACAAGCAAATTTAAAAATTAAATTATTAAATAGAGAACACGTATCGTAACAAAAAAATAGAATGAGCGAACAACATGAAAAGAAAGCAATGGTGTTTTCGTTTCTAGCAAAAAATTTAACCATACGATTGTCGTTTTCACTTTTCACTTTAAAATTTTAAATATATTTTTGATTAATTCGTTGAAAACCAAAATAGGAATTATACATAGCTAAATATTTTAGAGTGAGTAAATAATTTGAAAATCCGCGCATATTAAAAAACAAAAAAGTTCCGATATAATTTTTTTAATCTCAAAACCAGCTAATTCAGGTCCTATTAATCTTACATGCAGCCCGAAGCCTTTTTACAAAAAAAAAATTAAAAATAACATATTCAAACGCAATAAAAAAAAAATATAATATGTACGCACATAAATTTATTAGTACTCCATCCACCAAAGATTAAAAAAATTAAAAAAAAAACAGAAAACTAATTTAGGCTAATGATGCTCTAATCCTGGGTTATTTTAAAGTAGAAAATATTTGCAAAGTTTTACCTAATATTTATTAATAAGGAATCAATTTTCTCACAAGCTAATCGTTTGTATCTTAAGAGGATTTGCTCGTTTGCTAATTATTTTTTAGATACAACTCACTATGACTGAGCAAATGTTTTCAATAATGAACAATGTAAAACAAAAGAAAAAAAAAATTAATTTAAAAAATTTGAAACGCTTATTTTCTATACCTTTTTTAACTCATAACTAATTTTACATAAAAATTTAAATTTCACATTTTTTTTATTTTGGAAAAATCAGTAAAATTTGAAATAATACAATTAACTCGTAGTTAAGTTCTCGTATATATGTACGTACTTTTGGAATTTCTACCTCTTGTTTTTGAATTTATTTAAAGAAATCATCACATCTCCGTAGCTAATTTTATTAACGTGACATTAGATAATTTATTACTGATGCTTAATTATTTACTGTTATTTGTCAATCATGTAGACTTGTACATTTACGTTTTTTTTTTCTATTCACGTAACAAGCGGCCACTGTTTGGTCAACATCAAAACCTAACTATGTATAAGTATGTATGAATATACATACATACCTATGTATTATAAACTTTCTTTGACTTCAGTAGGAAGCATTCATTGGTCGATGAAACTGTAAAACCGTTAATTACATTATTACATGCTATATGTAATCACTCAATCACCATCTTTACACATACAAATACAAATACTCTCGCAACTCACAATCGGCTCTAACGAAATAAAGTTGATGTACGTACAGCATTTTATTGCTCACTTTCCTCCAATTTCAATTTCTTATCTTTCTTTTTGTCTTTTGTAGTCTTCTGGGTACTTATTTATTTCCCTACCGTTGCTTTATTTGGTTTGCTGATAAATGTACTGTAATTTTCAACGCATTTTGCTTCTTTTATTTTTTATAGGTTTTTTTTTGATATTTATTTTATATACCACAAAAAGTTATTACTATGTAAGGCTTGCTTAATAAATTTCGTACTCAAACTTTTCCTTTCAATTCATTCATATTTATTTTTGTTGATTTTACCAGCACGCGCTCTTAGGTACTAAAGCCGATTAACGCAGAATATGGAAAAAATAAAATTTCGTGAAAGTTGGCTGCCAGCAATTATGTTTAATAAAAGATTATCAGAACTGAAATAAGTTAATTAGTTATTTTTTTTTTTAAGTTTGTTTTCTTCCATACAAAGTGTGTTCGACGATTTTTTATATGGAAACCCTAGTCCTAGCTACTTCACACTTCCACTTTTTATTAAATAATAAACTATATTTTTAGGAAAAAAAACTAAAATTAAATAACAAAAAAGTAAATTTGTATAACTTGTCAATATGTGATGGTGCACTTATATTTATGACACGGGGTGTATTTGAATGGAATTAAGTCGCTTTCTAGAAAAACTAAAAAAATTATTCTCGATGCTTTACTGAAGTTTTTAAAAAAGTTCGTCTTTTTGCCCACAAGAGAGTAGAAGATGAATCCAAATTTATTTTAGGGAAATTTCGTCAAAAATAAAAATAACTTGTCCTGATATGCCTTTGCAGAAACTTCAGATTTCTTTATGCACTGAGGCCGTGCATGCAAATTTTTTTATCGGAAGTATTCATTTGTCTTTTCTTAGTTGAAGGCATTGAAGTTTTCAAAAATCTGGTGAACTATTAACTTTTGTAATCTTAATAGAGATAGCAGTTCCCGATTCCTTGGTAAAATATACCCTGGAACGACAACTTCTAAATTTAAAATTCGATCGAAAAAGGCTTTAAATGGGATGGGTCCCTTAAAAAGGGGTTCTTCTATAAGAACAGCAGTGCAAGGTAGAGTCATTTGAGATATTAAAAGCTGTACTGATGGTATCTTATCTGCATTAATTGGGAAAGCAATTGTTAATGCCATCTACACTCTCTAATTACAGCTAGTTGTACTTGGAATTACAGGCCGTGTAGTTGGGGGAAGGTATCCCTTCCTTTTATTTCTAAATTGGGCAATCGACTCACATTCGTAAGACCGTTAAAAAATCTGTTAGGATCTATCTACATATTAGGGAACTGAAACCGAATAAAATTTATATATATTTTTTTTAATTTTGTATTTTTTAACAAAAAATTTGAATTTTTTTTTTTAAGTATTTATTTCGAAACATTGGGATGACACGCAGAAACTAATATATACAAAATATTTTTTTTTTAATAATAAAATTTTTTTTTATACTTTTTAAGTGTTTTTTTTTTCAAAATATTGGGAACACACACAGAAATTCATAAATAAGTAAGGAAATTTTTTTTTAAAGAAATTTAAAATCAACTTTTTTTTGTTTTTAGTTTTTTTTTTTAATTTCTTCAGTAGAATGAACTTTCCTGCCGTCCAACCATCAAACAATGCCTGTAAATCAGTGACTGACCAGCAACTGCCCAACATGGATGTCTGCTTGCAAGGAACAACAAACAAAAAAAACAAAGGCCCCTCTACACATATACACATCCACCCAAAAAAAAGAACGTGCAGTAATAGAACCTTTATTTGCAAATACAAAACATTTCACCTATATGGACAACGCGCGCCGCATCAGTTTTATGGCAAATTCGTGACTTTTATATGGCAACTCATATCAAATAAGCGCACAGCATTTAATTATAGCCACTTTCGTGGGACATTAAGTACTTGAACATACGTTTCAACAACAAAATCAGCAACAACAATGAAAGTGGATATAACAAAACAAATACTAAGCAGCTCGAGAAGAACAAGAATGAAACTAAGGAGTAACCCAAGAGAAGTGTTGCTCGAAAATGTTGCGGCGCTGCATCTGCTTTGAAATATGGCGTTAGTGGTTGATTTTGTTGTAAGTTTTGTTGTTGTCTTTGCACGCCAAACAGATACATAGGTGCACACTTTATTACAGTCAACATTTTCGTACTCGATTTCTCGTAGTGCACTGCCAACTATTTAGTTGGTTATCTGCCCTCTTTTGTGTTTTTTGTTGTTGTTAGTAGCAATAGAAGGGCTCGCTTCCTGCGAGTGCGAGTGCGCACGTTGAACGCATAAATTTCCTGTGACTTGCTGCTGGGTATCAATTCTATTCTAAAGGACAAAGGTGGCAGCGAGGCTTTTGAGTGCACCTCAGCGGCTAGGAGTAGCGCATGCGCTGACCAGCTGACTAGCTGCTAGTTAACTAA
>NW_016165268.1:0-15077 GCF_001687245.7 Rhagoletis zephyria | reverse complement strand
GAAACCTACATACCAAATTTCGTTGAGATATCTCAATTTTTGCTCGAGTTATCGTGTACACGGACAGACGGACAGACGGACAGACGGACAGACGGACGGACAGACAGACATGGCTTAATCGATTTCTTTTTTCATCCTGATCATTTATGTATACATTTGTCTATATCTATCTCGATTCGTTTTGGCTGTTACAAACAACCGTTATGTGAACAAAATTAATATACCCTTGTGCACAAGTGCGCTCGGGTATAAAAATCGCTCTTTAACAATTATTTTTTTTACTCTTATTTAATTACTCCGTAAATAACAGTTGTTTCTGATTTTCATTTTATAAATGCAAAATAACTGCGATACACATTTAGACCACGTGATATTTTCTACTCTCATCTGATGTAACAAAAACATCGAGTGACAAGAAAATATACACCAATCACTGCATGAGCTTAAACTGTACACGCGCTTTTTGCGCATTCAATGAACACTGTTAACCATGCAAGGTCGTTGCTTAAGTCTTTGGTTTCATAGGCAGCGTATTTGCTTTAAAGGCTTAATGGAGCTGAGTGGATTATTGCTGCTAAAGCTATTGTTAGTTTTGTTTATGCGGCAGGTATGCAGGTTATTGTGGAAATTGCTATTTTTTGCTAGCGTTGGTGTTTTTTTTGCCAGTCGAGAAGCCATTAACTTTGCTACCGTTTTGCAGCCACTTAAATGTGCATTCCCCAGGCAGTCAACAAGCAACTAGGCAGGCAGGCAAATCAATCTGCGCGTATGACTTGGGGAAAATGCAAATTTATGCGCATCTATTGTCGACTGTGGCAGCATTTGAGTTATCTGCGAAAATTGGAATTCATATTGAGAAGAAGAAGAAGAATGCTGTAAAGAATGCAAAAAATGTTGACTGCTGATGAAACTATGCTTAGCAACTGCTAGCGGCATTCATAAAGCACAAGTTTCAGGCCGCTGAAATATTTAAACAAAATATTTCCAATAATTTCTTTGATGGGCATACATTTTAGACTTCAAAGTGACAGCGTTTGAATTGAAGTATTTGGAGAGGCTCGAAAGGCAAGCAAATGCCTTTTCAAATGCGACTATCGTAAAAATGCAGGGCATAAACATAAATATCTAAGAGACATGCACGTCGCTCTTAGTTGTCCCGCTTCAATATGCAGATGCTGGACAAATCCCTTAGCACTGAACTAAGTACTAAGTAGTTAAGCACCTCGATGAAGCAGCAGCGAAGCCTAGCAGCGCGTGAGTCCCATAGCTTGCAAAATCGCATGAAAGAAAGCCAAGAGACAAGCAAACTGACGGCATCGTGGCAGCTAACAAAAACGTGCAACATGCCCAACTCATCAATTGTTCCAACGCTGACTGACGCGCTTGGCATGTTGCTTGCCAAAACTGATTGTCCGTCAGTCAGCCAAGTCAGTCAGTCAATGCAAAGTGAGGTAGCGCAACTGGACATAGAGAGCAGAAGCACAAAGTCAAGGCTTGCATTCGAGACAAGCTACAGTTACAGTAGCCAACAGTAGCCTGCAACAAGAACAGCAAGAAGTACAGCGGTATGTTTGGCCTGTGTCGTCAATTGTCGCTGGAACGTAGTCGATGGCTATGCTGATTAATGTATGACCGCGGAAGTTGTATTCAATCAGCGGTCGACAGCAGCGGCAGGCAGGTAGGCTTACATAAATAAATTACGAATGTGTGTGTGTGGATGTATACACTACTTATGTATATATATCACTATGTGCGCCCCTTTTTGCCTACCTTCGTAACATTCATTGTCAAGTTGGTCGCAATGTGCCCGCTATGACATTTGATTGGTGGCCAACTGTTGCCGCAGCAATAGATCAGAGTGTCAGAATCAGAATTGAATTTTGTTGGAGAAGCTTGTAAATAAGTCACGAGCAACATGAGTGTGAGCTACGGAAGTGACTACATAGCTAAGTTGTTGTTTGGAGAGATGTGAATTGTTTGTTTTTTTTTTTGGCTGATAAAAATGTGAATGCGCTGGGAAAGCAAACTCGGCGATTTTTATTGCCTATTTGCCTGAGAGTGGTTACAATTTTTTTGTAAGTACTCACCTTTCTTCGAAGAAGTGTCTGAAAATAGAGAAGGAGAATTGTTATTTTTATTAAAAGATCCTAAATATTAAGTAGTAGATAATGGATAATATATAGTTAGAAAAGTGTCAAAAAACATGTTTTTGCAAAAATGTAAATTTTATTGTGGATTCCGGTCGAAATCCTATTCAGTAAAAATGTTACTTCGTAAAAATTTTTGCTAAGGTAACAAACCTCTAGAAATTGGCGTGGCAGTTTTAGGTCTAAAGTTAGCAAAATGAAGATTTTATTAACGATTTTGGCAGAATATATCTTTGATAACAACACATGTGCCGCAGCCAAGCCACCGTATACTCGTATGAGGAAGGGTGATAACCCGGCCACGCACTTCAAATGGTAACTTTCACATCACATGCACATTCGAATTTAATTAGCTGTTCAAAATCATCAGTAATATTGTCTTAGCTGAGGTAATGTCGAAGCTATGAACGTTATAGTAAAGAACGAATTTCAAAAATGTCCTGTATATATAAAAACATTAGACTGCATCACCAAAAAAGGTTGCGGTTTTTTCACCACTATTACAAAATCTAGTATATTTGAAAACTTTATCCAAAATAATTCGAAAAAATACTAAGATTTACGTGAGTTTGAGCGATTTGAAAATAGCTCCAAAAATGGAGTTTTTTTATGAATAAAAATTGTATCTTAAAGTACTTTTTGAAAAACGAAAATCACCTCAGATGGTAAAACAGTTCAAGCTTAGAAAATTTGCATAGAAACATTAAACATTTTTTAATCGAAATCAAAGTAATGAGGTTTTCGATGTTTTTTTAAATAATTCTTCACAGATAGCTTTAAGAAAAACTTGAATAACTCAGCCAAAACTATACCGATTTAGACTTACGAGGTATCATTGGAAAAGTATTTTCTCACAATTTTTATCTCTTTGAAAATAAACTCATTCAAGATATGAAAAAGAAAGGTAAGATGAACGAGCGTCAGTCCAAGTTGAATTTAGATGTATTGATGTTTGCAAAAAAAAAATGGTAACGTGAATGATAAATTTTCCTAAATTTCGTACAAAATTTAAAACTTTAATAATAATAGATTGGGGCTTACACATATGTTAGTGTTTGGCCGAGCTTCTCCTCCGATTTTGTGGTGTGCGCCTTGATGTTGTCACACAAAGCGGAGGGACCTACAGTATTACGCCGACTCCGAACGGCGATCGTATTTTTATGAGAAGCTGTTTTTCATGGCAGAAATACACTCGGAGGTTTGCCATTGCCTACCGAGGAACGACCGCTGTTAAGAAAAAACCTTCTTCTATATATTTTTTGCGATGTTGCTTTGACCAGGGCTTGAACCCAGGTGCTGATGAGTGAAAGTGCGCACTGCTTACCACTACACCACAGCGGCCAACTAATACTAATACTATTATAAAATGTTTGGAAAATGGGCGTAACACCGCCCACTTATGATGAAATGCTGTATCTCAGTATCCGCTTCACCAATCCCTATCAGTAGTTATTGATGTTTTTTAAGAACGATTGCCTATACAGATTTCAAAAAATATATATAATCCTTTTTTAATAGAGATTGCCTTAACAGACTTTTTTGAATCGAAAAGTTTTTTTTTATTAAAAAGGATTTTAAAAAATTCAATAAAAAAAAATCAAAAACTAAATTTATTCTCGATTTTTGAACATAATTTACTACTTCTTCTGTATTGGCGCTATAACCGCCAAAGCGATTTTGGCCGAGCCCAAAACAGCAAGCCAGTCATTTCTCTTTTCTGCCAACTGACGCCAATTGGAAATGCCAAGTGAAGCCAAGTCCTTTCCAACGCAGAGCAGGCCTGCCTCTCCTCTGTTACCAGCATCGCAGCCCGGCGTTTTTGTGACTATGTCCATTATATTACAACTGAATCAAAACCATGCTTTTCACACGAAGCTTGTCCATGAATAATGCGCTGAAACCCAGATATCTAATGTCCTTTGTTGATTACTGTTTGTATTTTTAACACTTCTGAGCCACATTGTTGGGTGTGAATAGATCTTGCTTTGGTCTCCAATTTAAACGAAAAAAGAAACTGTTTCGATTAGGTAATAACTACTACTAGTAATTGAGGAATCGGATACTCAATTAATACCGCGCCCAAATTATTAAGTTGCGTGCCAACAATGGCGCGAGTGCCTTTGGTTCGCCAGCAGATTTTGCTATATAAGTATATGTACATACATACATATATACTCGTATATATAAATGCATTGACTGAACTAAAACCACTGCTGCACCATTATAAAATTTCTAAAGAATAAACTAAAATAAATAAAATGCAGAATACAGAGCACCAGCTTATTCTCCACCAAAGGATTGTTGTGCCAACAAAGCGATAGCTCCTCCAGCGAACAATACATATGCGCACATTTATTACAACATCAAACCAGCAATTCATAGCCGGCCATAATAAGGACATAGTTCGGATGCAGAGTTTATTATATGCCTGGCATATATGCATACATATACAAAAATTTATACGCAGAGAATTACATTTTGACTTAAGAAGAGAGACACACATGGATGCAGTCAACTGCTTAGTGTTCCTTTACGTCTTCTTTTGTTATTGTTGCCATTTATTTCTTGCTATTTTTAAACAAAAACCATTTACCACAACAAGTTTATAGTTAGCTTCAACATGCGCATCTTCTTTATTTCTATGCTGCTGCTGCTGTTGCTGTTGCTGCAAATAGTTACTTAGTTCTTCTTCTTCATCTACTTCGTTTCATTTGCGCACACAACTGCCGCTGCCATCAAAGTCAGTTTGATTTACTATTTCACTAAGGGCACTTAACTCAAACTGCAGGCGGTCACATAGCGTCAATGAGCAGGCAAGTAAATCGGGCTGTGGCAGTTGCGTCGCTTTGCAGGATAATTAAAGTGACAGACGAATTTGCAGTGCAAAAGACATGTAGTACAATGCGCATGAGCGCAGCAGCTTTGTCATTGTTTATGCTCGGGCATAGCATTGGTTGACTTGGCTGCTTTAAAAATTGACTGGAATAGGACAGAATGAATAGTTAAGTTTGAACTACAAAAAGATTAAGCGCATTTATGTATATACATATATGTATGCAACTATGAATGTGTGTAGGTACGTGTATATGTAGTATATGTGCAGTCAAAGTTACAGGTATTGTTCTTTGAATTTTTATTTATTTTCTTCTCGGCAGCACTTTGCCCTTTCTACTAACTATTTGTTGACTTATTTTACTTCCTCAAAACTTGTGAAAATGTTTTAAAAAAATTTCAGCGTTACTATGTAGTAGTGCTAATTATACAAATTTTTCAAGGTGTTATTCAGTTACAAAAGCGTTTGCATTGTTAAGCATTAAAAGACGCTTTTATTGTTCGGAAACAAATAAGCTTATTCAAAGCTGCAATTAAGCTTATTAACATAGTCACTGTGCTTCGATATAAACACAGAGATCATTTTTAATCTATTTAATTTTTTTTTATTTATCATATTTTTATTCTAAAAAGTTTTGCAGCTACCTAAAATTCTTGTGTCTTCATGTTTTTAGTGTCTCTATATTTTTAAAACAAAAATATTAGCCAGTTTCATGAAAGCAATTTAAGTGCAAAATTATTTTATTATTTGAATTTATTAACACAGAGGGGAAAAACATTTTTCACTTAAATTGCCGGTGAAACCAACAGTAATATCTTTCAAACGATATAGTATTTTTCTTAAGATTGAAATTGCTGTAATTTAATACTGTTCTGTGAAACATGACAACAAAATTTGAAAATCTGTAAAATGTCCACAATTTTTACTAAAAATAAACTATTTATAATTTTTTTGCAGATTTTTTAATTATTTTAATTAATTTAATTTTTCCTAAACAAAATTTTCACAATTTTTGCAATTATTTCAAAAAGAAACCTAAAGATTTTCTCGTAAAACTCTGCTTAAAAATTAAAATTTTGATAACGGTTAAACTTTGAATCAAATCAAAGTGTGTACTGACCAAATATTAATGTGTTTCGTATCGATTTCTTAGTATTTTAATAATTTACTAATAAATACCCCATACTTCACTGCGAAAATCGACGAAATCATTCCTAATACTTAGCATGGCCAAGGCTGTAGTTTAAAACGTTAGAATTTTTTCTTTCAAGTGGCATATTTTTCCGGTTTGTATTAATTTAACTACAAGTTTCTTAATATTTTCGAAGCTTTTCCAGCATTTTTTCCACTGTTTTCTAAGAAGTATTTCTTTTAATATTAAGGTGTCTGAAAAATCGTTATAACTTTTTGTTGATATTTTAAAACTTAAATTTAATTTTTTCCTAAATGTCTCTCCAATTTTTTTAATTGCTTTTGACTTATTTGCTTTTAAATTTTGTGTTATTTTAAGAGAATTACTTTATGGTTCCTAAAGCTTTTCCTGGAATTCATAAGTTTGCGATTGTGTTTTAAAATTTGTTTTTTAAACTTTCAGAGCTTTTGTTATATTCTTTAAATCTTAAAATTTTCACCAAACGTTTTGCAGATTTTTCTTAACAGTTTTTTGATTGTAAATTTTCTATATTTTTAATTTTTTTTTTTAAATTCTTTCTTTTTAATTTTTTATTTTGTTATATTTGACATAGTTCGTAAAATTTTTGATATATTTTATTTCAATTTAATTTCTTTTCCAATTTTTTTGTTTTCTAAAATAAAAATATTCCTAAAACACTGAAAAAATCTAGCGAACAATTACAGATATAAAAAAATGAGAAGCTGAAAAACCAATTAAAAACAAAGCATTTTTAAAATGTTTAGAAAAAAAAAAATGAATGGTCGAATCAAAATCTGTTTAGAAAAATCTATAAATCGTTTTGTAAAAGTTTTCATATTTTAAAAACACTAGAAAATGTAACAAAGGATGTGAAAGTTTGAAAATAAAATGAAAAGGAAACTTTATTCTATCAAAAATTTTCAAATCTGTTTGCAGCCGTAAAAAAAAAAACGCGCATATATTTGTTTATTTCTTCAAAAAAATTTAGAGCAACGGCAAGGTACTTTTTCGATCGACAGGAAGAATGAAAAATATTTCTTGTCTTATTTCATGGTGAAATATTACCAGGTGAAGTAATAAGAGCGGGAAAAAAGATTTATATTGATTTTGACAATATTTTATTTGAAAATTTTGTTTTTGAAATTTTGTATAAGATAGCTGAAATACAGAACCTAAAGCGAGAAAGCTGTTTTATTAAAATTACATATAATTTTTTTCAAAATATTTATTATTTTTTGTTTAGATTTTTTCTTATTATAAATTGATTATTTAACTTAAATTTATTTAATTTTTACTTTCAACATTTCATAAAATTTACTTTGAAATAGTTTTCTAACACTTTGAAAAACATTGAATAAATACATAATACAAAAGTATCATTAAAATATCTTTTTTCTTAATTTTTGCTTTAAATTCGTTGCAGCACTTTTTTTCAAAAAAAATAAAAAATATTTATTCAAGAAAGTAAAGCAATTTCTGACGCTAAAAGCAGTACATAAAAATGCCTGGTCACATATGCGTGTTGAGCTCTAAGTTCTAGGAACTGAATATAATATATATAGATTATAAATTTAATAAAATTTCTTGAGCTGTCTCCTTATTTTTAGTTTACATGAATAACCTTATTTGAAAATTGCTGCGGCTTTGACGCCTCACGTTTATCTTCTTCTTTTCCCACTGGCGTGACAAACTATCGCAAACTGATGCAATTTGCTCTTCATTTCTTCTCCACCAACAATTTGAATTTAATAGCAAAGTTGAATTGCCACTTAAGAAAAACACTTCCCTGATTGATGAACAAACCTGCAGAGGGAGTGTGAGAAATTTCCTCCACATGTATTATGAATTAGGTATGTGTGTGTGTGCCTCTAGGTTAATTAATTGAAATTGTAGAAAATGGATGTAAGTAGAATAAAATTGAACATACCTGCATGCATACAAACAACGGCAATTAAGTGTTATTTAAAAATAAAAGGGGAAAATATAAAAATAAAAAGCCAGCACAATAGAAAGGCGATAAGTGAAGAATGCTGATTTAGATAAAAGCGTAAAGAATATGAAAAAGCATGGGTACATGTGTGTGTGTGGCTACATATTTGCTGGAGCGCCGCTGTGTACTTAATAATTGTAATTAAAAGCCGTTGCGAATAGATAAATGGACTGCCAAGGCAGGAGGATGCTTTCTTTTGGGGTTTGAGAATATTTGCTTGAAGCTTTGTTGATACGCATATGAATGTGCATGTGTGTGTGTGTGTGTGTGTCTCTAGCACGCATGCTCATACATGCTGCTGCATAGCAGTAATCATCTAAGCAATGTGCAACTTCCGCCTTTTGTTGCAAGCTAAGCGCAAACAACTGCCACCTGCCAAGATCAGAAGAAGAAAAAGCGGCCGCCTGCCTAGCGCAGCTGACAATGAGTTTGAGGTTGCGCCGCGGCTAGCGCTGAGTGGCTGCTGGGCTCGAGTGGGTAGTGATGCTGGCAAGCACAGCTGGCTGGCAGGCAGCTCTGCTCTGCTCTGGAGTGTGGATGGTCCATTGCTTGGCGCTACTTGCTGCAAGCTCTACCTTAGCCCATCATCTACTTATATAAGCGCATGTGGCCAGCTGTGCGAGGCTGAAACACATGAAATCACAAGCACGTACCCACCTATGCCTGTATGTATGTATGTAATAATGTAAAATAAATAATTAGATTTCTATCAATCGAATGTGTGAGACTTCAACACCTGCTGTGCACGGCGACGGCACTGGAGGCTGCAGCGAGCATTGTTTTTTTTTTTGCTAAAAATTTTCTCATTCTTGCTTTTTCTTTGGGGCAGGAAGAACGCATGCGCGTAATTATATATTATTGGACTTTCATGTGTGTGCATGTGTGTATGTGTGTATTTAATTATTTTTAATTTTTCTCTGCCATCGCAGCTATTCCTTATATATCTCTCACTCACCTTTTAGCGAGGCTGAGGAGCCTTATATGGTGCAGTGGCAGCAGGCACGACGTAAATGATGCCACAATCGATTCCACTTGCAACGGCCAAAGTTCTAAAATAGAATAGGAGAAGAAGAAAACGAAAAAGGTGTTATGAGAAAATTACACAAATTGATATTGCGTGTAGATAATTTTTTATTTATAAAAATATTTTTATATGGAAAAATTCGCTGCAACAATTGCCTTCGGAGGCTATTCAGAGCCCAACAGCGCTGCGAAATTTATTTAAAAATTCCAAAACCGAGATAATACAAAAACAACATTACATATGTAATAATAAAAATCACTTGCTTGCAACAACAAGTAAGAATAGAAAATTATTAATTGTTCAACAATCAGGCGCCACATGCGCTTGTTGCGTTGTGGCGCTCATAATGAGCGGCGATTGTTATGCGACAAAGCGCCGGACATTTTAATTTGTTTGCATGTTACCACATTTTTATTGCCATTTTTCCTTTGTTGCACGCATATACCAGTAGATACATGTGTTGAAATTTTCTTTAATGCTATCTACGCTCGCATGCTGCCACCACCAATTTTATACTCCATTCAACTCTTACCCGGCCATTGCATTTAAGTGGCCATTACAGTCATAAAAAGCCAATGCTAAATATGCGTAGTTGCATTTTGAAAAAAGCAAAAAAAAAAAACAAATTAAGAAGGTTTTACAACTTGTTTGCTGCCAACGCTCTCCTATCAAATAGCCATCAACAATGCGGCATGTTGCATAAACACAACGGCATGTGGTCGCGAAGGGTGGCTGTCATGTGTGGCAGGCAAGTCTTCATTTCATAATTGCGGCTACGTGCCGCCACACTTTGTATGTGTGACCGCTATGCGCACACATGTACACACTCCCTTTTTTGCTTCTAAATACTCGTTCGTATGTGGGCGTGTGCGGAAGTAGCATTGCGCTGCCGCAAGGCAAACTTGCCTTTGACGGCATAATTAAATTTTTTTTATTAGAAAACTGTTAGCTAACCATTCTGAGTCTGGTTTTATAGCTTTTTAAGTACTTAAGCTTTGATTGAAAAATTTTTTATGTGCGGGAATTTTGAATGCTTTATAAAGCCAAAGAGAAAAAAATTAATTTGGTTACAATGTTTTTTTAATTCTTCCCAATTTTAACACAAATAGTGTAGTATTTTTTAAATACGTACGTTTGTGTTCAGTTTGGGGCAATTTTTTTTGTTTAATTTCTGCGCAGATATTTGACTATTTTTTCAGGCCTGCGTTACGTTGTTTTTTTGAAAATTTAAAATAAATTTAGGAAAATATCAAAAAATCGCAAAAAAAAAAAAGAATTAAAGTATTTAAAGAAAAATNTTACTCTTCTTTCTCTACATTTTTAGTACACTTCTAAGCAAGTTAGGATTTTCTGCTTTTCACCACGTGAAAAAGCATCTCATCTTCCATCCGAAGCAACCAAAAAGTGAAAATTGATTTTTTGACACCTAAGCCCCCTTTCCGTAGACCAGGTCACATATATCAAAGACATTCCCACTTTTCTCTTCATTTCATTATAATTGCTTAGAAAAAAGAACCAGTAAGTTTTTCTTTAGTTTTTGATTACCTTTATTTTAATATTTTCAAGTTTTAGCACATATATTTTACTATTTGTTCAGTCTGCATTACGTTGTTTTTTCGGAAAATTTAAAATAAATTTAGGAAATTTCCAAAAAGTTCTTACTAATTTTAGCCCAATTATTTTAGTCCCTTTTAAATACATACTTTCTAAACACTTTCAAAAAATTGGAACAAAATTTTTAAACAAGATTAATAAAACTCAAAATATTTAAAAGTAATGAAAACATTTCCAGTACATTCCCATTTTTTTCAATTCTTTGATTGTTTTTGAAGAAAAAACTAGACAGGAAACTTTTCTCTAGTTTGTCGTTGAATATTTTTTTAGTTTTCATAATCCCTGCATAGATATTTTAGTAATTTTTCAGTGTGCATTACGTTGTTTTTTCTTCCAAATTTTAGCCTAAATATCTCAGTCTTTATTAAATAAGCTTTTACTAAACATGTTTAAAAAAGTGCAGCATAATTTTTAAACAAAATTTAAAAAACTTAATATATTTAAAAAGAAATCTAAACATTGTTTTTCTGTTAAAAATCCATTTTAACAAAATTTACAAAGTAAAAAAAAATTTAAACACATTTTCGATTTTTCGCTTTTGTTAAAATAGTTCATAAAACGAACGAGGAAATTTTTTGTTAAGTTTGTGGTTTATACACAAAATAAAATAATACGTGGTACAAATTTTACAGTAAGCGCTTTTTCAATTTGAAATATTAAAAAAAAATCATTAAACTTTTTTTTGTGTATCTCGATTTACTTAATTTAAATTTTCGTTTTTTTTGGTTTTAATTTGATAAGAATTTGCTAAAAATTTATTTAAAATTGTAAATCTAAAATTTGTAAAAAGGTTTCGAAATCTAAGATTTAGGAAATTAAATTAAATTTTTTGCTATATTTTATTCCTAAAACGCTTGCTAAATATTTGCTGAAGTTTTTTCCTTAATTTTTTCATTTTATTTCATTTTTTTTTTTCAAAAGTTGGATTTAATATTTTATAAAAAATTTTATTCACGCGAAAACTTATTTGGTCCACATCTTTTATTCGTTATAAATACTAAACTTGGTACAAATAAATTGGTATAGGAAAGTGGTGAATTTTTCCTAACAGATATTTTATTGAATAAAATTATTAGTGCAGATATTTATGTAATTGGTTTTCGTTGTAATCTGAAAGTCAATATTCTAAGAACTCCAACCAATTCAAAAAAACTTCAAAAGACTTAAGCAACGAACTAGGCCTCCTGCATGATAAAGGAACCCCACTTCTACTAAATTTATATTAAGGACCATACAATTATTTCGTCTTTAATTTCTAGAAACTTTGTAAGTGATTTTTTAATTGCTCACCATATGCATGTCATTGTTGCTAGCTATTGCTGCTCGGAGTACAAAAATAAATTCGTTCCCCAACTCCATTAGCTGCAATACCTAAATTGCTGGCAATTTTGTGCTATTAAGTTTACACGCGTCGAAACTGTTAAGTGTAAGTAAATGTTTGCTGCACGCGATGCTGTGAAGAAACAATACGAAGCGCATAATTTTGCTACAAACTTGTGGCATCAGCACAATGTAGTTGCACTTGCATTGGCTACTTGGCACCTATTTCGTGGCAACGAAGATGGTGCAAAATGTGGAAGTCGGCGGCGTTTATTTTTATGGCATTGGCATTTACTGCATTCGACAATGCGAGGTGTGTGAGCAGAAAAGTAAATGATTTAAAGGTGGCACAATAGCAGCAAATAAATGGATGAAATTATGCAAATATAGTTTAAAAACTACAATGTGCTCACATTGATAGTGCCTTGCAAGAAGCAGCGCACATTTTCCGGAAGTTTGGCCCTTTTGTATATTCTGTGTAATTTTCTTATGCTGGAAATTTCGTCCAAAATCACAATCAACACCCTTGGCTAAAAAACTATATGGAGATATGTATCTATGCATCTATTTTTTTTAATTTAGTGAAACTGAAAAAAATAGTCTATGCAATTTTATAGTTGGCTTTGTTTAAGTTTCAGCACCTTGTTATGCAAAATTGAATTATTGTTTTTTTACTTGCCTGCATTTTATTTAATATGAAAATTGTTTTAATATAAAAAACTGCATAACTGTTTCCTGTTACTTAAAAAACAAAATTGGAAAATTTTAAATTTTTTGGTTTTGTAAAGTTTAAAAGTTTAGAATTTTTTGGTGAATATTTTGAAGAAAATTTTCAACTTAAAGAGCTGTTTGCAGCTCTCAACAAAAATCACAAGAAATATTTTACATATGTAAATTTTCTTGAAGGAATACATATTCTAGCATTTTTTCTTGAGAGCTGCAAACTGTTTTTCCTTCCAAAAAAAAAAAACAAACAAAAAATTAAACTTGAGAAAACTAAAAAAATTGAATTTCGCGTTTTCAATTTCAGAATAAATCTGTTTTCTCTTCCTTTTTTTTGTTTCAGTTTGCAAATGAAAAGGTAAAACAAGTTAAATAATTTATTTTAGTATTTAGAGCCTCCGATGTTTGTGTATTTTTTTATTTAAAAACTAAAAAATTGTGTAAGGATTTTTGTGTAGTGCTGGAAAGTGAATTGAAGAAAAATTTTATTTTTATTTTATTTTTTATTTATTTCCCAATAGCTTAATGAATATTTTGATTAGAGCATTTACTTCTTTATAACGGTGATTTCGTTTCTTCAAAAAAATGTTGCCCTTCCCCGGTGCAATATGTATTTGATGTTGCACTTAACCCTGTGAAAAGGCACGTTTTTGTCTTCTTGTCCTTGTCTAGCTCACGCATAATGTTGTCGTTTTAAACAACCATCTGATTTTCAGGGTAACCATCTCCCCTGACAAAGCTGTACAGGACAGAGGATGTGCCTTTTTGGCCTTACCAGAGTGTGATATTTCATCCTTTTCCTTTAATTTAGAATCGAGCACGAAAAGAGAAAGGGGCAATCAAAAGGCAACATTTTTTGGTAGAAACGAAATCACCATAAGTTTCTTAAATCTAGTCATCTTGTTAACCAAAATATTTCGGTACCCAATACTTTTTTTTCGGTACACAATACCGATTCTTTACACTAAATATTCGCCGTTATATATATTTCAAGTATAGAAAACAATTATTTCAATACTATTTCGTATGATATGAGCTAAAAACTTGAATTTATCGTAACAGTAAAATATTATTTTATCAGTTTTCCCTTGCTTAGAAACAAGATTTAAGAAAAATGCTTTGACGGATGAGGTGCAGGCCTATAAGGGTTATATGGTCTGATTCATCTAGAACAAAAATGCTTGAGACAAGTATATATATACATTTTTCATTTGAGACAATATTAAAAGCTCTCTTGGCCCAACATTACATTTAGTTTTGGCCTATGTGCGCTTTTATTAGAGACCTATCTAAATATTTCAGTACCGAGTATTGAAAGTATTGGCTACTTTTTAAATCGGTACCGAATATCGACTCAGCACATCACTACTAAAATCAAAATAGTTTATTTTGTTTTTCAATTGAATATTTTACGATTTTTATACCAAAGTTTTTATTAAGTTCTACTAAAATTTTCCTTTATTGTAGGAACAAATAAATTTTTTCGCGAAGATGATATTTTTTAATTTCTTGCAAATTTTCATGTTATTTTTATTGAAAATTTGATAAATAAATATTTTTTTAACTTAATTTACTTTTGTACTTGATAATTTTAAGTAAAAAATAAAATTACTAAGAAATTTATTTTTAGTTTGTGTCCATTTTCTACTTTCATTATTCTCTTTTTGTGATTTCATTTTCAATAAAGGAGTATTTTTTTATAAAAACAAATCTCTAACAAGTTTATTTGTGCCCCATTTTAAATATTCAATCTTTGTTCCTTATTAAAATAATACAAAACAGGGTTTCTAAAATTAAAAATTTGAATAAAAAGTAAAATTTTAATTTGCATAGTTTTAACTTTTTTCAATATTGGTCAGAAATTATTAAGTTATTTCATTAACAAATAAAAACTGAAAAATTTTCATTTTCATGGTTTTAATTTTTACTCAATATTTCTGACGATATTAAGTTTCTTTATTATTAAAAAAAAAAAAAAATACGAAGCAATGTTTCTAAAGTTCAAAATTTTAATGAAAAGTAAAATTTTCATTTTCATGGTTTTTATTTTTAAGGTATTGGCCCAATGCAGGCTTGCTTTGCTTGCCTCGCTTTGAGAACTGTCAAAAGTTATTTGGAATATACTAAAATGTATGAAGGCTGGCCAAATGGCAGCTTTGCTTTACTTGCTTTAAGCGCCTCAAAGTTTCAAATAGGCAAATGTTTTATTTGAAAGCGTTCCGTGGGCTTTTGACAAAAAGGTATGTTCCCGTTCTAAATCATTTCAAACAAAC